>NC_051163.1:2772823-2908071 GCF_013339745.2 Dermacentor silvarum | reverse complement strand
GCCCTATCCTACTACCTACCCTCCCGCCCGTGGCACCACTGTAGTGAATGCCATCCTGTGCAAAAGGGTGGGAGCCAGACTCGTACACTTCCCGGTTACCTCCATTATGCCGTACCCGAGTGGTCGGCTCAGATCCCTAATGACCTAGTTAGCCTCAAGCACACTCCGTTCCATCCCGCTAGCCTGGCCCCGGACCTCTGGGATTGTGCATATGGTCACATGCACACTCGCAGAGGTTTCTCTGAGTTTACGCAACCCAACCTCTAACTGTCTGTTTAGGTTCTGGCTCCTTCCCTTCAGCACATCGTTGAGACCAGCATGGATAACGACCAGATGTTCATGCTCGAGGTTGTCCGATACCACCTTCTGAGCTTTTGCCATTGCGTCAACCATGCACTTCCCTGACTGGGCCTCCACCCTCACCCGCCTGTCTGCCTTCACTGTTGTAAGGACGCCCTCCTCAACCCTAGCTACGTTAGAGTCCCCCACCACTAGGACCCTTCGCTCTACACGTTTGCCTCCCGTCTGCGATTGTCGTCCTCCAGTTCGCGCTAGCTGGTTCTCCACCCGCCGTGCGCCACTGACACGTGACGATGTGCTCCCTGCCGTTCGTCCCTTCCCACCCGAAGCCTGCCGCACTACCTCGCTGTAGAGTTGTGGAACCGCCGTGTTGCCGCCGGCTCTCGCCTGCTGTTCAACGGCCCCTAGGCATCCCTCCCTGCTCTCATGGCATGCCTCTGCCCGAGTCTCTGCGCTGTCCCCGCCGCCCGCCTGAGCTGACCCGGGATTACGCGCCACCTGTGCCATTGGCGCCTCCACCCGCTCTTCCAGCACGGCCCGCTTTTCCCGTTCTTCTTGTAGCTCGCCAGCTATTCGCTTTACCAGGACGGCCTCGGCCCCCTCCTTGTCAAGCAAGTCGCCGATCCAAGTTTCGAGCTCAATTCGCCGCTCTCGCTCCACCTTTAGCTCCCCTTTAAGCTCTTCCACACTAGCTGCCCATTCACCTTCCATCCGGCGCACAGCCCCCTTAAATCCTTCACACGACCTGCATGCGAAGCTAGCCTCCTCAGCGTCGGCTAAATTGGCGAAGTGCGTCTCGTCCAACAGGGGCGTAGCCAGAAATTTTTTCCGGGGGGGGGGGGGGGTCACCGGCCCGACAGGGGGGGGGGGGGGGGGGAGCAAGCGTCTGCTTTCCTCTACGTGACGTGATCAATAATAAATATCGGTAGTTTCAGCAGACTCTCTACATATATATCAAAGACATGGGACCCCCCCCCCCCCCCCCCCCTCGCGTGTGCTTGTGCAGAAATTAAGTAAATAGTTAAGTAAGCTCAGTAAAATACAGTAAGTACGACAGGTACAGTGGGCATTAGGAGCAACGGTCTCTCAACGTGCCACTGAATGGACCAGTCTTCGAAAACGCATCATTGCATGAGACGACCCGCCCGATCGGAGAAGACATCATTAATTGTTAATCTTCGTTAAGCGTAGATGGCGTACGTCGTCCTCGTCGGGGCGAAGTGCGTTTCACAAGTCAAGGCCGGCTATACACATGAAAATGCATGCGTGACCAGGCTATACCTCCTCCCATAGCAATAGCTTGTTCGCTGCGTCTTTGCGCTAGCAAACTTCACTACGCGCAAAAACGCGTAAGGCTTTTTTTTTTTTTCCCGAAGCTTTCGTCGCCCTGCTCCCTCATACGAGAGGGTTGCATTTCCTGTGGCAAGTGCATGGGCCGCTGTGTCTTCCGCTGTGTGCGAGCGTGCAGCCGTCATTTGCCTTTACGTCAACAGATTCAGAATTGTACAGAACATTTTACCGCACTGCATAGATATGGCATGCGTACGCATTTTAAGTAGTGCGTGCTAGAGCACTGCACGGGCCGATTATTTAAGCCCGGGCCCGGCCCGGGCCAGTTTTAAGTTGGGCTACCCGCCCGAGCCCGACCCAAAAAATTATGGGGAGACCCGGGCCCGGAAATTTTCTACGTTACCCGCCCGGCCCGGCCCACCAACCCTTTATCTTAGGCCCGATACCGAAAAAGACATGTTTTTCAGAGTCGAGACGCGCGAGGATAACTCGCTGCACGTTACATGCACACCACCAGAAAGCCCGAGCCCGGCCCGGGTCAGAAAGCACATGCAGTGCCCGAGCCCGGCCAGAGCCCGTGAAAAAACTGCTCTACCCGGCCCGGGCTTTCGGGTAAGCCCGAGCCCGTGCAGTGCTCTAGTGCGTGCAACTCATTTCTGCTTCACTTACGCCGGTGCAAACAGGAAGCGGCCTCGTACCTCACAGAATCTCGACTGTTTGGTGTACTAGTGATGCAGGAATGAACTCCGGTCTTGTTCAGTGCATAGTGCAATAATCATTTTCTCAGGACGCGTGAACTCCGACGAGAACTGTCAGCACCTGCAACAAGAGTTTACTTACGCTGTACTGCGCACAACAGTAATCGATGCTTGTCGGCTGTCTGTTTCGTGCATTGTGTTGCGAGTCAGTGGAATTTCACTGCTGGCATCAACCCCTTCGTGTGTACATTGCTGGTTTGGGATTCCACAACACAACAGCAACTACCAGCCTTGCGTAATTGCTGGTTTGGGATTCAACACAACAGTAACTACCAGGCTTCCGTAGGGGCGCAATCGCAAACAAGAGACGTTTAGCGCGCAGACTAAAAGATGCTGCGCGAGCGCGGCCTAACCGCGGCACCTGAAGGGAAGCGGCGGAAATGTATACCGGAAATTTCGACCACCTGGGATCTTTAACGTGCACCTAAATCTAACGGGCCTCGAGCATTTTCGCCTTCACCTAAAATGCGGCTGCCGCATTTGTTGCTTCAGAATGCAGCCGCCACATTCCTGCCCAAAACCTCAGAGAGTGTCATTAAAGCCTTGACGAACACCGTGACAGTTTTTTTTTTTTTTTTTTTCATATGCAGAAATGATTCGCTGTAAATTACCAACCCAGACGGAAGCGCCCAGGAATTGAATTGTGATAGTAGCACCGGTTCCTTGAATTATGTCAGTGCGAAGCGACGAGAACAAAGGGTGGGTAAGTGGGGCGAAGGGGGGGGGGGGGGGGGGGGTGAACCCCCCTGGCTACGCCCCTGTCGTCCAAATAACACCAACGTTTGCACTCCTCGCACTGCACCAGCTCGTCATCACCCCTGTCCTTCCTAGCCTGCCGCACCATTGTCCACCCGACCACCTAACGAGAAAGCCCACCAAAATACCTGAACAAAGCCCCACCGTAAGCCGTACTAGAGTGTACTAGACATTGGTCGAGTGGGCCGAACGGCGCTCTGCCACTAAGGCGCCGCGTGTGGAAAAATAGTGCGAGGGCGCTGCGAGCAAACTAGATTTAGGGTGCCTCGATGCCCAGCGCTGCCGTCGGCGCTGGCATCGAGGCACCCTAACTATGGTGGCTAGATACCCTAACTGGATGCTTGGGAGGAGTTCCTGCTTGGCTGCTCTATACCCTTTACTCTGGATGGATGGATGGATGGATGAGGCTGAACCCTTTAAATCGGGCGGTGGCATACGCCACCTAGCCATGACCATTAACATAATTTGTACTTTGTGGTGGGTGAAATTTCACCCCTGCCATAATTTTATCCACCAATCAGATAACCTCTGCTTGGTCATTTCTACCCGCTTAAAGTCTATTTTGCCTTCACTGTCCCTAAACCCCAATGCTTTGAAAAAATCAGCCCCGTTGCCTTGCACTGTAGGGTTAAGCCCCTTACAGAAAAGTATGAGGTGTTCAGCCGTTTCCTCTTCTTCTCCACACGCACAGCACAACGTGTCTATACCTTGGTACTTGACTCGGTACATCTTAGTCCGCAATACTCCCGTCCTGGCTTCAAACAACAAAGAGCTTCCCCTAGAATTATCGTAGATATTTTCTTTGGCAATTTCTTGCTTGAAAGTTCGGTATGTGCCCAGTGCTGATTTCGTCTGCATCCCTGTTTTCCACAGACCCCTCTATGTTTCCTTAACCTTTTTCTTAACCGCTGTTTCCTGGTCTGCACCCCTCCTGCAGTCCAAATATTTGATTGACAGTTTTCTGGTCAGCTTCCTCCATTTTGTATCAACATTCCTCATGTACAAATAACTGAAAACTCTCCTTGCCCACCGCTTTTCTGCCATCTCTCTCAATCGCTCCTCAAATTCTATCTTGCTGCTGGCTTCCCTGCCCTCGAATGACGTCCATCCCATGTCACCCTGTACCCCCTGATTTGGTGTATTTCCGTGTGCTCCCAGAGCCAGTCTACCTACCCCTCGCTGCTTAACTTCCAACCTTGCTCGAACCTCTGATCTCATGCACAGGACCGCATTGCCGAAAGTCAAACTAGGGACCATCACCCCTTTCCAAATCCCTCTCACCACTTCGTACCTATTGTAATTCCACAGTGCCCTATTTTTCATCACAGCTGCATTTCTGCTACCTTTAGCCGTCACATATTTTTCATGTTCCGTTAGGTACTCAGCCCCATTGTTTATCCACACTCCAAGATATTTGTACTTATCCACCACCTCCAGCGTAACCTCCTGTATCCTATGCTCGCTGCCCTGATTATCATTAAAAGTCATGACTGCCGATTTTTCTTTACTAAACTTCAAACCTAAGCTATCTCCCTCTTTACCACAGATGTCCATTAATCTCTGCAAGTCTTCCTTGCTGTCAGCCATAAGTACAATGTCATCTGCATACATCAGTCCTGGTAATGACTGTTTAATCCATTCTCCCTGCTTGAAATAGGAAAGGTTGAAGCCAAGTCCGCTCCTCTCTAATTTTTTCTCTAATCCTTGTAAATACAGCATGAACAACAGAGGTGACAGAGGGCACCCCTGCCTAAGCCCCTGCTGTATCTCTATAGGCCCAGATACCTTGTTTTCCCATTTTATAAGCACCCTGTTACTTTTATAGATATCTTTTAAAAGATTTCTTACTCCATCTTCCACCTCTAGAGTGCCCAGTATGTCCCACAAATCCTTTTGGATTACACTGTCATAGGCTCCCTTGATATCCAGAAAGGCAAGCCATAGGGGCCTGTGTTCCTTTTCTGCTATTTCAATACACTGTGTCAATGAGAACAGATTATCTTCTAACCTTCTTTGTTTTCGGAACCCATTTTGTAGTTCCCCCAGCACCTCCTCGCTCTCCACCCATGCCTGCAGTCTGTCCTTTATAATCTGCATCACCACCCTGTAAACCACTGACGTCACTGTTATGGGACGGTAGTTGTTTATGTCGGCTTTGTCCCCCTTTCCCTTATATATCATGCTCATCCTGCTCAGTCTCCACCCGTCAGGGGCTTTACCGTCCATTATCATTTTGCTCACTGCCTCTCTTAATGCTTTCTTAGATTTTGGGCCCAATGTCTCTATCAACATAATTGGGATGCCATCAGGACCTGTCGACGTGCTACTAGGAACCCTCTTCTCTGCCCTTTCCCACTCGCTTTGTGCCAGTAGAGCTACTGCACTGACTAGTCCATCCTCACCTGATTGAGCACATGCTATGTTTCGTTCTTTAAATTTTTCTGTCATCATTGTTCTTATATGTTCCATTGCCTCATCTCCCTCTAGTCGAACACCTTGAGCTGTAACTATAAACCTCTGCTCTAGGCTAGTCTTATTCCTCAAGGAGTTGAGATGTTTCCAAAATTTCTTCGCTGCTTTTCTATCCTTTTTGTTTACTTCTGACAACCATTGGCTCTCCTTTCTTCTGATCTTCTCATTGATCAAATTGGATGCTTCCCTTCTACAGTTTAAGAAGTTGTTCCATTTTCTGCCTACATCAGCTTCTGGTTCACCCCTCTGCTTTGAATATCTGTGTTCCCTGGATGCTTCCTGGCGTTTCTCTATGGCCTTCTTAACCTCCTCATCCCACCAGCTCTTGGGTTTACGTCTTCTGTTCCCTTTTGTCCTGACTCGTACCTTAGTAAGCTCTAGCTCAAATAGTCCTGTTAAATTTGCATATGTTCATTCTGTTTTTGTATCCTCTGAAATTACTTCCTCAATTTGCTGGGTTGCTATTTCAAGCTGCTTTTCCGAGTAAAATATCCCACCTGGTTGTTCATCTTGCCTCCTACCTACTTTCATTTCCCTTCTAAAACTCACCTTAATATGTTTGTGATCACTACCTAGACTTCTGGAGCCATATTCATCTATGCTCATTACGTTTAGCCTATCGTGCATCCTATGTGACATTAGTGCATAATCTATCGTGGACTGCAGGCTCCCTACCTCCCATGTTATGTGCCCTTCACACTTCTCAGTACTGTTGCATACAACTAAGTCATGCATTTCACACATATCCAGCATCATGTTGCCTGTTGAGTCTGTGTACCCGTCCATGTCCTGGACGCTCAACGGTCCCTGGTGGCCCGCGCCCGAGCGGCGATCATTTCCAGTGGACTTCCGGAATAGGGAGACCACCCAAGTGCTTCTGTAGAGCAACTCTCTGTAATTTTCTGATTAAATGTTTCTCCACCACCACCACCACCACCACCTAACTGGATTGGGGCGGAGACGCGCTCGGCGGCACATTCAACGTACTTTCGCTGCGGGCGCCGAGGCCAATTGCGCATAGTACGCTCTTAAAATAGCATTTTATTTCTGTTGTGTTATCATCGCCGCTAGAGCGATAGCGGCGGCACGACTATCGTGATCGCTTGTTATATTAACCCAGTCATGTGGCCACCGGGCTGCATTCCGCGACGAGACGTCATGGAATAAACCACGTTTGGTTGTGCCTACGCCTTTTCCTTCGTCTGCGGCCCAAAGCGGTGGCAAGTCAAGTTCAAGTCGAGGAGCGTTTATGAATACGGGGGGGTATACTCTCTCAGCAGTCATGTGATGGCGTCGGCAAACGTGGTGCACGTTCCGGCATGTGTAAATGGCTGCGTAAGACGCTGTGGCCGCTCCCTCTTACTAGAGAGTACTGCACGTTTCTAACGCGTTTGTGCTAGCGTCCCCTTAAGCGGGAGATCCGATGATTCCCTCCGGAGCTTCGCCCACTCATCATCATTCACCTCGTGGATCTGCTGTCATTTTTTGAGTCTCATAGGCCCAAAGACGTACAGTCTTCTCAAGTCGTTGACCGCGCTGGAATTGCCGTCAGCTAAAGGCTTCGAGTTTTTAAAGAAACTTCTTGGTGACCATTTGTCACCGAAGCCGTCGGTAATTAGCGAACGCGCAAAATTTCACAGACGAGTGCAACTTGAGACTGAATCAATCTCGGAATATGTTGCGCAGTTGCGGAAATTGGCACAGACATATGCGAATTTGAATCCGCCCTCCATCAGTCACTGCGGGACCGTTTTGTCTGCTGTCTGTGCCGAGAAGATATACAGCGCGTGTTATTCACGGAGGACAACAAGCTAACCTTCCAGAAAGCCGTAGAACGAGCGCTAGCCATGGAAGCGGCGAAAAAGAGCGTGGCAGAAGTGCACGCTTCGGAATCAAGCGTATCAGACGTTCACAAAGTCGGAGCAGTTGGGAAAACTGATATGACTCAAGGAAATTGCTACCGCTGCGGGTCTGCGAAGCATGCAAGTAACATGTGCCCGCACATTGCGGCCATCTGTTTCAAATGTAATAAGAAGGGGCACATTCAAAGAGTGTGCCAAGCTAACAAGCAGAAAACGACGAAGGGAGCGCGTCGAAACGCGATGAAGGTGTTAAGTCCCATTGAAGCTTCTGTTAGCTTGAAGGGAATTGTTTCGCCTGGTCTGGAGCCGATTAAAATTTCAATGCACGTACAAGACGTACCCTTGGAAATGGAGCTGGATACTGGGGCTACTGTGTCCGTAATGTCTTTGGATCAGTTTCGTCAAATGTTTCCTTCAATGAAGGTCATGCCAACGACGCTGAAGCTGCGGACGTTCGATGGAGCCATCATCCAGCCTGTCAGAGTTGCTCACGTTGCCGTGCAATACGGAGAGCAGAGGGCCCAGCTGCCTTTTTACATCGATCACGAGAGAAAAAGGTCCCCCTCTTCTAGGTCGACAATGGTTGCAAGCCATCCGACTCGACTGGAGCCGTATGTTCAAGCTCAACGATATTCCCAGGTGGGACGATTCCTTCCTAGCCTGCCGCACCATTGTCCACCCGACCACCTAACGAGAAAGCCCACCAAAATACCTGAACAAAGCCCCACGGTAAGCGACCGTAAGCCGTATGGCAAACTCGCTATCCGGCTACCTCCGCTAGCTTCCCTAACGTGGTTTAAAACTGCTGCTTTACACTGCTTTCACCATGCAACACGTGTGCCACAACCCGCTTCCAATATATATATATATATATATATATATATATATATATAACAGTAAAAGCTCGATGATACGAATCTCACGGGGTCACGAAAAATATTCGTATTAGCCGAAATTCGTATCATCGAAACACAATTAAAAGTACTGTCGAATCTCGATAATTCGAACTCGAAGGGGCCCGAAAATTCGTTCGAATTAAAAGGGCGTATTTTTCAAGTATTCGTGCACCATAGCACGATGCACGAACGGTGCGAGTCGTGAAATATCGCGGCGCGCAAGAGCATAGCAAGCGCGGGCCACGAAACTGCCCACGCCGGCTAACGGTCGCTTCCCGATAACGACAGAAAACGAAGCTTCAGGGAGCGAGCGGGCGGCGCCGGCACACGGGTGCGCGCGGAGACCGTCGACGGTGAGGGAGGACGGCGCGCGAGGGAAGCGGATTTGGCCGCGTCAACTCCGCCGCTTCAGTGTCTCCGCTCGCCCTCCCTCTCAACTCCCTCGTAGCTCTCTCACCTTCGACTCCGTGCGCACATCTCCGTGCGCGCCCGCCGCCGTGCTGGCGCCAGCTTATTTTAGCCGCCCCCTGAAGTTTCGTTTTCTGCCGTTATCGGGAAGCGAGCGTTTGCGGGCGTGGCAGTTTCGTTGGCCCGACTGTGCCTCCGCCGCTGCTTCCCTCTGCGCTGCTGCCGCAGCGTGCAAGGTCAACATGTGACTAGAAAATAGAGGAGAAGGGTTCACTGCCATTTTATCCGCGTGGCTGAGACGTCGGCACTAGTGTGTGCCGGTTGTCTAGAACACTCTAGTTGGCACGTACACGCTTGTTCCGGCGCGATGCAGAAACGGCGACCTTGCAATTTGAGAGAGGGGGAAATTTCCGCCGCGGGTTCTTTTTTTTTTCCCCGTTCCTTCGCGCGCGGCATTGAGGGGTCTCTCCTGAGCTTTTGCTCTATGGCTACAGTGGCTAAATAGGGATTCTAGCCACTGTACTATGGCGGTGTCGGAGCAATGCCGGTCGGAGGCGCCGACGCGTTATTTGGCGCGCTGCTAAGAGCATTGTCGGTGCTGTTGAGGCTCGCGTTGATGTCCGGTTCCATCCTACCGCGATCCGCCAGTTGTTGGGGCGCCTGCTACTACAACCTCGACCGGCATCACTTCTAGGTAGCGTAGCGCTGCCGGCAGGCTGCAGACGTCCGGTAGATCATGGCGACCAGGCAGGGCGAGGCGATTTTAAGTCCGAAACTTGCACGGTTTATTTCATGTTGAAGGATTGCAAAGAAGAGAATGAATGAATATAAATACATGGCGGGGTCGCTTAAATAGGCCCTCTAACAATGAGGCGGGATTTCACTCAAGTCACGTGACAGGCAAGTCCAGTCGGGGGGGGGGGGGATGCGGCAGCAGCTCCCTCTCGCCTAGGCGACGTTTCCCCGGGCTTGCCTCCGCTGGCGGCAACCCGAGGCTCCCGAAGACGTTATTCGTGGAAGGCGGGCCTATTCCCCCCCCCCCCCCTCCACGCACATGTAGACAAAAGGATTAGTCACTTGGGCGTCTCAGTCCCCGCACCTGTACACAAAAGGATCGTACACTACTGCGTTCCAGATGCTCTGGAAGAACGTTTCGTAGAAGGCTGGCCTAATCGCCTCCCAGCACCTGCGCACAAAAGGATCTGCCACTACTGCGTCCCGCCCGCGACAACCAAGCACCATGGGGAGACCTCCTCCGTTAGTCCTTTTAAACGAGCTGTCGTATGTCAACCGTAACAGTGCGCGGTATGTTGGAAATAAGCGTGTTCGTATTAACGAGATTCGACTGTAGCTAAATTAAAGAGTCAGAGATGAACTCACTCAGGCACATGTACGTAAAAAGCATTTATTTCTTGAAGCGCCACCGCTTCAAACTCTTCGCGCGCTGTTCTCTTTCGCGGCCGTCGGTGGGGCGGCGTTTATTCGTATCAACCGACGCAGGCTGAAAATCGATTCGTAACAACCGTTCTCTAGCACGTTGCAAAGTAATGGGGCTCGGCCGGGACCACAGAAAAATTCGTATCATCCGGAAATTCGTATTAGCCGTGATCGCATCATCGAGCTTTTACTTATATGTATAACTATTCGCTACCTACTAACGTCCTACCAAACTAACCAAGAAACTAAAAAAAGCACGAAAAACAATTACAGAAGTTAGCGCCACCTCGCGGAAAGCCGGAGAAACACAGCGGCCCCGGGCGAACAATACGAGCGCGGCCAACGTGCCAGGCCACGGCCGCTCCATTCTATGGCCGCTCGATGAAATGTGCGTTTCATCGAGCGGCCGTATTACAGCTGCGTATGACAGCAGCTGTAATAAGTAAGCGCTCGTCCGTGTGTCTTCTTGTGTCGTCCGTTTGGCGCTTTAGTAATTCAGTGAGGCGCCGCGTGTGGAAAAATTGTGCGAGGGCGCTGCGAGCGAACTGGATTTAAATAACTGCATTGGGGCGGAGATAGCGGGGACACGCTCTGCGGCATCATCGTACTTTCGATGCGGGCGCCGAGGCCGATTGCGCATAGTACGCCCTTAAAATAGTGCTTTATTTCAGCTGCAAATTTATATTTACACCATTTTCCCAAACATATATATTTGAGGCATGGATTCTACAACGCGACGTATTCAATTTTGCTGTCGTTGTCAAGTGCGTCGTCTGCTAGCGAGCGCGCGTTCGCTACGCGGACGCCCAGTTTTTCTCGCAGAACGTCTGTGCAGTAGATTTTTTATGCTTTAGTTGCTTTGGTGCGCCCATGACTCTTGACGGCCGGTACCAAATGTAGTTTTAGCCAGGTGAACTGCTGTTTTTACCACTGTCTTCTAAAAAGTAACTGGTATCTCTGCAACATGAATCTACGTAAGAGAATTTTATTATTGATATCGTGTCATTTTACGCGCGCTTCTTGTCGTTGGATATTGATCAGGGACAATGATAGAAGAAAACAATATTAGAGTGAAATAAACCAGGTTTATTAACTGCGTGGCGCGAGGAATGACCAATGTATTTCTAGGTAATTAAATCAAAGGGTACATAGACAGATGTATTCACGATATATATGTGAAGGAAGAAAAAACAAATATTCTAAATGCACTAATTGAAAAAGTGAGAACTCCCGACCGGAATAAGCGCACTTGTTTGCAGTAACAAACACACTTATTAGTAAATACTGCACAGAAAACTCTTATTCGCAGAAATAATATGCATAGCAGGCGAAACCAACAAGTGTACCATCTTTATATATATATATATATATATATATATATATATATATATATATATATATATATATATATATATATATATATTGTGACAGAGCGATGAAGAAGATCGACGTTTTGAGAGCACTTGAAGAAGACGGAGCTCGGGACTTCGCGTGCTTACTATGATCTTGTCAGCCGCCGCCAGTCTTGTAAATACACTATAAATACATTTCTTATTTCTTTTCCCCGTAACATTTTTGGTGGAGTTTGCGGGCTCAAGTTCAAGACGGATTTACGCAGCGGGCGCTCCTTGGCTGCATCTACCATGCCAGCTCAAGGCGAGGATGCTTCGGGCTCGTCGGCCCCCACGCCAACCGTCATTCTGGCACAACCGCGCGACCCCGGCACCTTTTCCGGCACTGACAACACGGATGTTGAAGACTGGCTTCAACTTTATGAGCGGGTGAGCAAGAGCAACCATTGGAACCAGACCGCCATGCTGGCTAATTTGATCTTCTATCTCGCGGGAACGGCACGCGTCTGGTTTCAGAGCCACGAAGAGGAACTTACCACCTGGGACATTTGTAAACAGAAGCTCACGGATTTGTTTGGCAAGCCTGTTGGACGTCAGCGCACCGCTCAAAAAGAACTCGCTTCGCGTGTCCAGACGTGCACTGAGTCCTACCTCACATACATCCAGGACGTGCTCGCTCTGTGCCGCAAAGTGGATCCGAGAATGTCCGAAGCTGATAAGGTCGCACATGTCATTAAGGGCATAGCAGATGACGCCTTTCACCTCCTCGTCTTTAAGAATTCTTCTACTGTACAAGCCATCATTAGCATCAGAAGCCAAGAGCCGCCGCATTGCCCACCCGTTTCCCCGCCTCCCCAACACGGCTGCTACGTCCACCTGCGAAGACCTCCGCAGTCTGCCCACGCCCAATCGCTCTGATGACATCGTCCACATCATCCGGCGTGAAATCGAGGCTGCATCTCCTATCCAAACCCCAACCCTTGGCTCCGGCAATTGCCAGTCCACCGTTTCCCTGATCCAGACCGTCGTACGCCAGGAATTGGCCAACGTTGGCTTGACCAATGTCTGCTCCATAAATCGGCCTGACTACGCTTCGTCCACCTCTGCCATGCGCCCTCGCAACATGAATGCCCCTCCGCGGTATCGCAACCCGGCTGAATGGCGCACTCCCGACGACAGGCCAATATGCTTCACTTGTGGCCGTATCAGTCGTCGCATTTCCTCACATCGTCATTACCATTACGGACAAAACGTCCTGTCTTCCGCTAGTGAACTTTGGACTTAGTGCACAAGTTCTCCCGCGCGGCATATCACTTGCGCAAATCACGCCGGCCGAAGACTACCAGATTTCGGGTTTAAATGCTGACGACTCCTCGTGTGCAACTCTTGCTGTGCCTCCTGCCCCTTCAGACTTGAATGCCTCAATGAAAATGATCGCGCCCGACCTTCCGCCCCAGTGTGCCAATGAACTACGTTGCCTCCTTGCCTCGTACTGGGACTTATTCGACCTTGGAGACCGTCCTCTCGGACAAACATCTGTTTCCAAACATCGCATTAACACCGGGGATGCGAGCCCAATCCATCGGTGACCCTACCGCGTCTCTCCTACCGAGCGAGACATCATCCAACCCGAAGTTGATAAGATGCTTTCTCGTAACATCATTGAACCTTCTTGTAGCCCATGGGCATCCCCTGTTGTCCTAGTTAAGAAAAAGGACAACAGTTGGCGATTTTGCGTAGATTATCGGCACCTAAACAAGGTAACCAAGAAGGACGTCTATCCGCTACCACGCACTGACGATGCCCTTGATTGCCTCCATGGAGCACAATATTTTTCATCCATAGACCTTCGCTCCGGGTACTGGCAAATTGCCGTCGATGACATGGACCGTGAGAAAACGGCTTTTATTACTCCCGACGGCCTTTATCAGTTCAAAGTGATGCCTTTCGGGTTATGTAATGCCCCAGCCACATTTGAACGAATGATGGACGCCCTCCTACACGGTTTCAAGTGGTCCATCTGCCTCTGTTACTTGGACGATGTGATAGTTTTTTCTCCGACTTTTGCGACGCACCTCGAACGCCTATCGACGGTCCTATCTGTTTTTCGTCGGGCGGTGCTACAACTCAATTCGTCCAAATGCCACTTCGGTCGTCGTGAAATTTCTGTGCTCGGACATCTCGTCGATTCTTCTGGTGTCCGTCCTGATCAAGATAAAATCCGGGCAGTGAAAGACTTTCCCGTGCCAACGTGCGCCAAGGACGTTCGCAGCTTCTTGGGCCTCTGCTCCTACTTTCGTCGGTTTGTCCGCAATTTTGCGGACGTTGCACGCCCTCTTACTCAGCTCCTCAAGAAATACGCTGCCTTCATTTGGGGCCGTGAGCAAGCTCGTGCTTTCACTGAGCTGATCCGGCTGCTTACTTCCCCTCCCATTCTCGCTCACTTTGACGCGTCATCTCCAACAGAAGTCCGTACCGATGCCAGCGGCCATAATATTGGAGCTATCCTGGCCCAGAAACAACAAGGACAAGACCGTGTTATTGCTTACGCCAGCCGCCTTCTTTCCACTGCTGAGCGCAAATATTCCATCACTGAGCGCGAGTGTCTGGCTCTCGTTTGGGCAGTGGGAAAATTCCGCCCCTATTTGTACGGCCGGCAATTCACAGTCATCACTGACCACCATGCTCTGTGTTGGCTTTCATCTCTGAAAGATCCTTCTGGGCGCCTTGGCCGATGGGCTCTGCGCCTTCAAGAATACAACTACTCAGTTGTATACAAGACAGGCCGGTTACACCAAGATGCGGACTGCTTGTCGCGCCATCCTGTCGACCCACCGGACGTTTCTATGGCCGGCATTCCTGTCACCGTTCTCTCTTTGAGTGCTTTTGACAATATCGGAGCGGAACAACGCCGGGACGACTTCTTAAAAGACCTTATTCAACGGCTGACTTCAACGACGCCCGACCCTTCCCTTCGAATGTTTGAACTCCACGATGGCATCTTGTACCGCTGTAACATGCGCCCTGACGGCCCTGACCGACTCTTAGTTGTCCCTTCGCATCTGCGCCGGACTGTTCTCGCCCAGCTTCATGATGTGCCGACTGCCGGTCACCTTGGCGTGTCACAGACTTACGACCGCGTTCGTCGGCGCTTTTTTTTTTTTTGGCCTGGTCTTTACCGTGACGTCTGCCGTTATGTCGCTGCGTGTGACCTTTGTCAACGACGAAAAAAGCCGACCACACTCCCTGCTGGCCGCCTTCAACCACTTGACGTGCCATCAGAACCATTCTTTCGTGTAGGCGTTCATCTTTTAGGCCCTTTTCCTACGTCTGTTTCGGGAAATAAGTGGATTGCTGTAGCAACAGATTACGCCACCCGATACGCAATCACACGGCCTCTTCCGTCAAGCTGTGCAACCGATGTCGCCGATTTCCTACTAGAAAACGTCATCCTTCACCACGGTGCCCCTCGACAGCTCCTTACCGACCGAGGCCGCTACTTTCTTTCTAAAGTTGTTAATGACATTCTAAACTCGTGCGCGACTAAACACAAACTTGCTACTGCTTACCATCCACAAACGAATGGTCTATAGCTAGCTAACCGAGCGTCTCAACCGGACCCTCACTGAGATGCTATCCATGTATGTCTCCGCTGACCATCGCGACTGGGACGTTGCATTACCATTCGTTACCTTTGCCTACAATTCTTCTCGCCACGATACCGCAGGCTTCTCTCCATTCTTCCTCTTGTTTGGCCGCGACCCTACGCTACCTTTCGACACCCTCCTGCCTGATAGCCTGCATTTCACATTAGAGTATGCCCGGGACGCCATAATCCAGGCACAAGAGGCACGCCATATTGCCCGACGTCGACTTGTGGACTCGCAGGAAAATCAGCGGCGCTTATATGAAACCCGCCATCGTGACGCCCACTACACACCGGGCGCCCTGGTTCTCCTTTGGTCTCCATCGCGACGCGTTGGCCTCTCGGAGAAGTTGCTTTCACGCTACTCTGGTCCTTACCGCGTCTTGCGTCAAGTAACCGACGTCACCTACGAAATCGCCCCTCTTGACCCCACCGTGGCTCAGCCTCGTTCCGACGTAGTCCACGTCGCGCGTCTTAAGCCGTATCACTCGACCGCCTCCAAACCAGCACCGGGTCGGTGCTTCAGCCGCCGGGGGTCATGTGACAGAGCGATGAAGAAGATCGACGTTTTGAGAGCACTTGAAGAAGACGAAGCTCGGGACTTCACGTGCTTACTATGATCTTGTCAGCCGCTGCCAGTCTTGTAAATACACTGTAAATACATTTATTTCTTTTCCCCGTAACAATATATATATATATATATATATATATATATATTGCAACAAGAGTATTTTGCAGGTAGACTTGATAAAGCGGTTTAACAAGCCGGATCTTTGAAAACCGACCTAGCGCGAACCACACGATCCTCAACGTCTTCTTCCACACACTGGCTGGCACAGAGCTGGTGCCGATGTGCTCCGGTACAATCACTCCTCACGCAGAAAGGAGCCAACCTGGCGACTTAGGGGAATGACAGCACAGGAGGGTCGTAGCACGGTTTCAGGCGAGTGACGTGAACTGTTTCACGCCCTCGGCAGCGGTGGTCGGAAGATGGCTCGAGCGGCTCGATGATGTAGTTGACGGGAGATGTTTGCTCGACTACTCGGTAGGGACCGTGGTAATTCGAGAGAAGCTTGGTCGAAAGGCCGGGAGTAGTGGACGGGACCCAGAGCCAAACTAGCATTCCCGGGGAATAGTGGGCGCTAGATGCGGATTCATCATGGCGAGATTTTTGGCGACATTGGTCTTGCGCGGTAAACGAGCGAGCCAGTTGACGACACTCTTCAGCATAAGCAGCCGCTTCGGAAACGGGCGAGGCTTCAGAGACATCGGGTCGGTAGGGGAGAATGGTGTCCATGGAACAGGATGGTTCACGTCCATATAGAAGAAAAAAAGGAGAGAAGCCGGTGGTAGCTTGTGGCGCAGAGTTATAGGCGTACGTTACGAAGGGGAGCACCCGGTCCCAATTGGAGTGATCATCGGACACGTACATCGCAAGCATATCTCCAAGGGTGCGGTTGAAACGCTCCGTCATGCCGTTTGTTTGCGGATGGTACGCAGAGGTGGTGCGGTGAACAATGCGGCACTCTTGGAGCAGTGCCTCAATAGCGTTTGAGAGAAAGACGCGGCCACGATCGCTTAATAATTCACGGGGCGCACCGTGTCGCAAAATGAGGCGGCGAAGAAGGAAGCGAGCGACGTCTATCGCGGTGGCAGCTGGCAGCGCAGATGTTTCAGCGTACCGTGTGAGATGGTCGACGGCGACAATGATCCACCGGTTGCCTGCAGGAGTGTTGGGGAGGGGACCGTAAAGATCAATGCCAACACGGTCAAATGGTCTTGTAGGGCACGGTAAAGGTTGTAGAGGACTAGGGGTGCTATGAGGGGGAGTCTTGCGGCGTTGGCACGAAAGGCATGATCGCACGTACTGGCGAATGTATCGATACATGCCGCGCCAGTAATACCTCAGGCGTAGGCGGGAGTAGGTCTTGAATACGCCAGCGTGGCCGCATTGAGGATCATCGTGGAAGGCGGTGCATATGTCCGAGCGCAGATGACGGGGGATAACAAGCAGCCACCTGCGGCCATCGGTTCGGTAATTGCGGCGGTACAACAAGCCTTCACGAACGACAAAGTGATGCGCTTGACGACGAATGGTGCGTGAAACAGATTCAAGCGAACGGTGAGAAAGAACGTCAAGCAGAGAAGCGATCCAGGGATCTTTGCGTTGCTCGGCCGGCATGTCGGTGATGCTGAGGGACGACGAATCGCAGGTGGAAGTTTGTAAGCAAAGTAGGTCAGACGGCAGCGGAGAACGGGATAGGGCATCGGCGTCTGAATGTTTGCGTCCCGAGCGATAAATAACACGTATGTCATACTCTTGAAGGCGTAAAGCCCAACGAGCGAGGCGGCCAGTGGGGTATTTCATAGATGACAACCAGCATAAGGCATGGTGGTCAGTCACAACGTCAAATTGGCGGCCGTAAAGGTAAGTACGGAATTTGCTGATTGCCCAAATAATTGCCAAACATTCCTTTTCCGTTACAGAATTGTTCGACTCTGCCTTTGTTAGGGTACGGTTGGCATATGCAACGACATACTCGTCATAGCCGTCTTTGCGTTGGGCGAGGATGGCACCAAGACCGACACTGCTAGTGTCCGTGTGAATTTCAGTAGGCGCATGGGATCGAAGTGGCGCAGTACTGGAGGAGACGTAAGGAGCCGGCGGAGCGTCGTAAATGACTCGTCGCAATCGGGATTCCATGCCGATAGGTCAGCGCTGCTGGCAAGTAGCTGAGTCAAGGGGGCGATAATAGAGGCGAAATTACGGATGAAACGCCGAAAATAAGAGCACAAGCCGATGAAGCTACGGAGCTCTTTAAGAGTGGCTGGCTTGGGAAACTCGGCAAAGGCTCGCAGTTTGGCGGGGTCTGGTTGGATTCCCTCTTGTGAAACGACGTGGCCTAGAATCGTAAGCTGTCTGGCACCATAATGGCATTTTTTTTTCAAGTTTAATTGCAAACCAGCGGCCGTGAGACACTCAAGAACTTGCTCGAGGCGATCGAGATGAGATGCAAAATTGGGAGAAAAGACAACTATGTCGTCTAAGTAGCAAAGACAGGTACGCCACTTCAGTCCCCGGAGGATAGAATCCATCATCCTCTCGAAAGTCGCAGGCGCGTTACACAGGCCGAAGGGCATCACATTATATTCGTATAACCCGTCAGGGGTCACAAAAGCCGTTTTTGGACGGTCCGCTGCAGCCATCGGCACTTGCCAGTATCCAGAGCAAAGATCCAGGGAAGAAAAAAATTCGGCACCTTGTAGACAATCGAGAGCATCGTCTATTCGTGGTAGAGGATAAACATCCTTACGTGTGATCTTTAGTCGGCGGTAATCCACGCAAAATCTGATTGAGCCGTCCTTTTTCCGCACCAGTACTACCGGAGAAGCCCAAGGACTGTGTGACTGCTGGATCACGCCGCGTTGCAGCATGTCATCGACTTGTTCACTGATGACGCTGCGTTCGGTTTGTGACACTCGGTAGGGACGCTGACGCAGTGGAGCATGGTGAACAACCGCTGACGTGCGCCCCAAACAAGGTTGGCCGAGGTCGAAAGAGGTCCGAAAACGGTCAAGGAGTTGAACGAGCTGATTGCGCTGAGCTTGCGGGAGCGCGTTATCGACGCGGCGCAACAAGACGTCGTGGTCTGGTGAGGCGGGAGCGGCGGCAGAATTGACGGCATCGATAGGCAGTGGTATCGTATCGCAAGGCGCATCAAACGGAAAGATGACATCAAAAGTGTCGAGACGCCCAACAGATTCGTCATGTAATAGAGCTGAAGGGCAGGGAAACGGATTACACGCGTAAACTGCACTGGAATCATCATCAAGTGAGACGACTGCGAACAGTAGGACAACGTTCCGGCGACGCGCACATTCCTCAGACGGTACAAAAAGTGCAGTTGAATTGGGGACAGCGTCACAGGTGACGGACACTAAGGCGACAGAGAAGGCAGGGATGATGACGTCAGCAGCGACAACCACTTTAGCAGACGGGCGAGGGTCATCGTCGGTTGTGGTACAGGACGGAGACAAGGCGAGTTGTGCACGTGCGCAGTAGACAACTGCATGATGCGTGGAAAGAAAGTCCCAGCCCAGGATAACGGCGTGCGATGCATGAGAAAGGACAACAAATTCGACAATGTAGAGCACACCTTGAATTAAAACACGAGCGGTGCAGGTGGCCGAAGGCTTGACGTGCTGCGAGCTCGCTGTGCGTAGCGAAATATCAGAAAGCGGAGTCGTCACTTTGTTCAGTTTGCGGCAGATAATCTCACTAATCACACAAACAGCTGCTCCTGTGTCGACAAGAGCGTTCGTCGCGACACCGTCTATAAAAACAATACAATCTCGTTAGGCGGCGAAAGAAGAGGCCTTGCAAATTTCGACGACGGCGCAGTTCTTGCCTCAGGAACTGCGGCTGTTAGTTTTCCTCCTGGTCATGGTTGGAACGGCGAATCATGGGGCAAAGGGAGCGGCGGCGGGGAGAAGGAGATCGGCGTGAACTGAAGGCGGGGCGACGTGAATACGAGTCCGTGGCATCAGATGTAAGACGGTGTGTAGCTTGCTGAGGGACATGGCTAAGGTTGGGAGCGCCATCGCGAAAAGGAGTCCACGGCGGCGACAGAAGCGCGCAACATGTCCCGGAATACCGCAAGCGTAGCACACTGGCCGGTTGTCCGGAGTGCGCCAGGGGTTTATAGGTGGTCTCGGATGCGAGAACAGTACGTAAACCGGCCGTACCGGACTTGGCGGAGTGTAGAAGTTGGTGGCTGGGCTGGATGGGACTGGCGTCGGTTGGGCATGAGATCGTGTAAGGGCCTCAGCATAAGTTAGCGGCGCCGTTACTTGCGGCGGCGAAGCGGGGGACGGTAGGGCCTCAGCAACTTGCGTCTGGATAACCCGACGAAGCGACTGGTCCAGTGGGGGGAGAGGCTCAGTGACCGATGCCACAAGAGAGAGCTGACGTGCAACTTCCTCACGTACGTATTGCTGAATTTGAGGCAGCAACGAGGTGTAATCAATACCAGCGCTGCTGGGAGCCAAAGCTGAAAGGTCAGCCGTTTGCATTCCAGGGCGACGTGTGGAGATGCGCTGTTTAAACAGCTCGTCAAAACTTTGCAAAGTTAATAACTTCAGTAACGCTCTGTGGGTTTTTGGCCACGAGCATATGAAAAGCGTCATCGTCGATGCCTTTCATGATGTGTTTGATGCGGTCAGGTTCCGACATGGACGCATTCACTCGCCTACAGAGGCCGATGACATCCTCAATGTAGCTTGTGAAGATCTCACCAATTCGTTGAGATCGTCCGCGGAGGCTGTGTTCAGCGCGAAGCTTGCGCACCGCTGGCCGACCAAAAAACGAAACGAGGGTCTCTTTGAAAGCTGACCAGGTGGTAAAATCAGCCTCGTGATTCTTGAAAGACAGATGGGCCACGCCGGTAAGATAAAAGATGGCGTGAGTCAACTTGTCGCGGTCATCCCACTTGTTGTGTGCACTAACACGTTCATACTCGGCCAGCCAGTCTTCCACGTCGTGATCGTCAGTGCCACTGATGACTGGAGGATCACGCTGACGAAGCACCCCAGAGCACACGACAGGTGTGGGAGCGGGAGAAGCTCGCGAGGGTCCGGCGTCCTCGGTCATTGTGAAGGCAGGTGGTAGCGTACAGCTGCGGAGTTCCAGGACGCTGAAGGGGACGACCCAGCACCTCCACCAAATGCAACAAGAGTATTTTGCAGGTAGACTTGATAAAGCGGTTTAACAAGCCGGATCGTTGAAAACCGACCTAGCGCGAACCACACGATCGTCAACGTCTTCTTACACACACTGGTTGGCACAGAGCTGGTGCCGATGTGCTCCGGTACAATATATATATATATATATATATATATATATATATATATATATATATATAATGTGGCGCGAGCAGGAGGTTGCGGACGTAGAACATGGTCGCCCGAACACTGCCTTTTTATTCTTCATCTTCGTCTTTCTCTCCTTTCCACGCTATTGCACCGCACCATCCTTGTGCGCTATGTCACACGCTTCCCCCTGCCCCCGAGAGAGCGCGTGCTGCAAACAACATGAGAGGCAGCAAGGTGATGATAAATCAAAATATCAAAAGGTGCAGTTATTACGACGTCCTGGCTTTAAACCACGGTGTAAGATAAATACTCTTTAGGTGAGGACACTCGCCAGACTCGACCGACCAGATAAAGTAGCAAAGGCGCGCGCCGATCGGCCCGGTGACGGCAACGGATACCTATCGGCAGTACGACGCAACTTCAACACAAAGCTTTTTATTGGTTTACTCTCCCGTTGTTATAGCAACCGGCGGTTCGCGGGAAATCCGAAATGATTTGAGTGACGCACGAAAGTAGGTCACCGGGGAGAGGGCATGCGCGCGTTCCTTGTCGGCGCACGCTCTCGCCTACGTTCTAACTGAAGTTGCGTCGTTCCGCCGATAGGTATCCGCTGCCGTCACCGCCCCGATAGACGCGCGCCCTTGCTACTTTATCTGGTCGATCGCGTCTAGCAAGCAAGCCGAGAAGTGTCCCCACCTAAAGAGTATATATCTTACACCGTACTTTAAATTCATTCCAACTTCCGAGAAATGTGCGGCAGTCCGGTGACGTCCAGCATAGCTCGGGTGGCCGAGGCTGGCTGTGGCACTCCGGACGGCATAGGAATGCCCCGATGAAGGAAGGTTTTGACACATTGCAGCAGTGGGAAATCGGATGTAGTGGGTGTCGACTGATTCGTCGCGACTTGTAGACACGCGGTGTCTCTTGCTCGAACGTTCGATGGACTGAGTAGTCGAGGCGAAGTCTTCGCTCGTCCGGTATGCCGAGAAAGTTCCCGTGTCGTTTTCGTCGTTGTGCACAGCGTTGTCGCAGGAACCTTCGGGATGGGAGCATTCCTGATGGGTGGTGCTGAAGGTGTACTCGGTGACGCTCCTTTCTTGCAAAACACAATAGTACTCGTTGAGTTTCGCCTTGGATTGAGTTGGCTTGCGCACTGACGTTTTCCTTGCTGTTGCAACTGTGCTTTAGGCGGTGCTCTCCGTCGTCGTCTGTGTCGAAGTCGTCGTCGAGGTAGCTGAAGTTGACCATGGAGTGACTGATTTAGATCATTCTGATGTGGCAGCGTCAGCTGATGATGTAGCACTGATTCTTTAATAACGCTGGTATCTGGTTGGTATACTCGTGCCGTCAGTGGCAGGTAATTGACACACTGCTTGCTTTCGTGTGGCTTATCTGGTGGCGAGGGCAGTTCGCCAGCTTTCTCAGGAGACTTTTCAAAGGCTACTGCGACGTCATTCAGGCTGGACGCTTCTGTAATCTGACAGTGTGCGATGCTGCTTGGCAGGTGCGATGCTTCTGCAGCGGCAATCGTTTGTTGAGCGTTAGTACGCACACACAAGCTTGAGAATCGCGAAGCAGCTTGATCTTCAAATGTATGTGGCTCCAAATTGTCTTCGCCTTGAAAGGTACGTGCATTGGTGCTGTTGCTGTTATTCTGATTTCTTGTTGGCGGTAAGCAAGTTGGCTTCATTTGTGGGGTCTCACACATGTGCTCTTGGGACAAAGGAACAACACAGTAGTGCAAACAATCAAAAGGGCATTTATTGCACCTTTCATATACTAATACACACTAGCCGAATTACAACCAATAGAACATTCACACGGGCGCGCGACAAATCAAGGAAGTCCGACTCACCGCGACCCGATAGCGAGCGAATACGTTCGCCCCATGCTATGACACCATCGCCTAGTCGCGTTCACGTGTACAGTCACGCGAACGGTAGCGCGCTCGAACGATCCGTGTTCGTCCATACCGGTGTCCTGCTCTTAGCCTCGCGCGACGGTCGCGCGAAGCGGGCCGGGCCGGCGCACGCGCGAAGCGTCCGTGCGTGTCGGTCGCCGATCCCAAGCCAAAGAAAGAGCGCCTCCGACCTTTTTCTCCCAAATGACCTCGCCGTCGCGACACTAGCGCCATCTCTCGCAACGCGCCGCAACCACCGCCGGGCTAAGCCACGCAGAGAAGCCGGACTACAGGAGACATGCGGGGAAAACAACATCAGGGGACGCGTGAGAGTCGCGCATCCCCACAACCTTAAATCACTACACATACGCCGGCGAAACATGTCACAAGGCCTATCAACGCGCGCGTCGCGAACAGAAGTTAGTACATGCGACAGTGGCGCCGACGAGTAAATGTCCACGCGTTATCCACAACATGCGAGCCGACATTGACTCTGGGGTTCACCGCTGGCGTCCGTTGGTCACAGCACCACGTCTGCAGATTCGATGGCACGACTCCAGCCCAGGACTCCGGAAACGGCGACGCAGAAGTCGGCACGAGCAAGCGTCGCTCGCGCCCTGCTGACGAGAGCCGCAGTAGCCGCTGGTGACTGCCGGCTCTTTTCCCAGCCGCCGAGGGTTGCGAGCCGGACATTGGCGGCCGCCGAAGTCGCTGCGCCGAATTGACCACAGGCATCTCCAAAGCCTAGCTCGATTGTAGTCCGGGGCAGCAGCGCTGACGATGTGCAGGTGACAGCAAACCAGGGGTGACTCCGCTCACGCTGCGTACACTCAACGCACTCGACAAACACTAAAGTAGTGCAAGGGAGAGGAATTCGGCATACGCATCGCCCACGTGGTACGATGTTCAATTCGGCTAGCCAAAATTTCAGGCGGCATTTCAGATGCCAAGTTCACGTGAACAAAGCTTACTTTCTTGAGTCGAACGAGTAATTTCAATTCGTGCGAGGCGAACCAATGAAGGAAGCAATGTGCGACACCTCAACACCACGGTCCACCAGGTTGTGTCCCTCAACGTGCGACAGGCGGCTTTGTTAAGCCTTAGGCCTAATGCGTCGCTACTTTGACAACAACCGGCATCAAAAAAAAAAAAAAAAACAACACCCAAAATGGGCACAAGAACAGGCAGCCGCGAGGAGACGTTAGCTCTGTGAGGTGGTCCTACTCCGCTCGGTGCACACAGCATCCGAGTTGACGGCGCCCACCGTCCCAGACGGTGTCGGAGCGCCCGGTGCCAGGCCGCAATACCAGTCAGCCCGTAGCGGCACCCGTGGCCCGCGGCCACCCGGCTCCCTGAGCCTCGACATCCGAAGTCAAAGACGTAGAAGAAGCTATTTACATAAGAAATTCGGACCACCCACGAGGCTTCCGTACTCACTCGCTTCAGGCTTGCCAATGCTCCGCGGGCGCTAGGCCTCGCTCTCCCAGGATGCAGACCACGTGGCTCTCGTACCCACGAGTGTACTTCAAAACACTCGCGAAAAGGCTTAGCATGTTGAAAAGTTCAAACACGCTACAGCAACCGTCGCCTCACTCAAGAAAGCATGCCGCCGACACTAGCGCTCAAAATCCACGCTAGGACTACGCTTCGGTTGAAACATCTCGAACCGAGCAAAACTTAAAATTATCGTCCGATGCCCCAAGAGGCCCCACGTTGGGCGCCAGATGTGGGGTCTCACATGTGCTCTTGGGACAAAGGAACGACACATAGTAGTGCAAACAATCAAAAGGGCATTTATTGCACCTTTCATATACTAATACACACTAGCCGAATTACAACTAATAGAACATTCACACGGGCGCGCGACAAATCAAGGAAGTCCGACTCACCGCGACCCGATAGCGAGCGAATACGTTCGCCCCATGCTATGACACCATCGCCTAGCCGTTCACGTGTACAGTCACGCGAACGGTAGCGCGCAGTGACGCGAACGGTAGCGCGCTCGAACGATCCGTGTTCGTCCATACCGGTGTCCTGCTCTTAGCCTCGCGCGACGGTCGCGCGAAGCGGGCCGGCGCACGCGCGAAGCGTCCGTGCGTGTTCGTCGCCGATCCCAAGCCAAAGAGAGAGCGCCTCCGACCTTTTTCTCCCAAGTGACCTCGCCGTCGCGACACTAGCGCCATCTCTCGCAACGCGCCGCAACCACCGCCGGGCTTAGCCACGCAGAGAAGCCGGACTACAGGAGACATGCGGGGAAAACAACATCAGGGGACACGTGAGAGTCGCGCATCCCCACACATTTCACCAGAAGTGATTGTTGTATCTTCTCGATTCGTGTTGCTGATACAGAAGTTTGTGTCTATGCAGTTTGGAATTTCTGGTGGATCATTGCTGGGTGGTGTCACAGCAGGTGTGGCTTGACCATGTTCTTCCAAAGAAAGGTAGTCTGCCTGCTATGTCCTGATGTCGTGCTCAATTGCGTAGAGCATGCACTGCGGCCTAATGTTCATAGATGAGTTGTGTGACTTGAAAGTGCGTAGTGGCCAGCACATTATATATGAGTGATGGAATGTGTCAGAATCTTCAACAGTGACATGAGCACTGCAGCGTGCTGAAGGCGTACGTATGGTTGAATGATGTGCCGTTGTCAAACCTGGTTCAGAGTTGGGTTTCGAAGCAACGAATTCGCGTGCATTTCGCTTAGTGCGCAATGGCTTTTCGTTTACTGGGAATGTCAAGTTGATGCTATGCGTGCGATTGCGTGTCCTCTTCACGGGAGAATCACGACAAGGAAAACTCGCCGACGATCTTCTCATATGAGCCTGTTCATTAGTGCAACGTTGTGACTGTGCGTAACTGCATTGAAATTCCTGCTGCTGGTGAATGATGCAGGGCTCTTCATCATATTCTTTGAAGCGACTGATCATTTCATCTTTGCTTTCTTTCCATGATTCTTTATATTCAAATACGTGGGTCAGGTAGAACCGAAATGCCTCACCGGTCAGGTATTCATTGAAGCTGGCGACCATCTCCCGTTCCGACCATGATGCGGTGGTTGCGTGGACCTCGTAGAAGCGGAACCAGTCTTCCACGGGCCCATCGTCCGCTGATCCAGCGTACTTGGGGACGTCCAAGGCTTCCGATGGTGTGGTCATGATGCTGGTCGGTGTCGGTGGTAGATCTCTGCGCTTCGGGTTCACGGCGTGGTGTTTAATACTTGCATGATGATGTGAGCGTGATGCGGTGGCTGCAAGGTCTTTATCCTGTCGGCTAGTGTGGCGCGAGCAGGAGGTTGCGGACGTAGAACAACATGGTCGCCCAAACACTGCCTTTTTATTCTTCATCTTCGTCTTTCTCTCCTTTCCACGCTACTGCACCGCACCATCCTTGTGCGCTACACGTCACATATATATATATATATTTACGCAAGTGTTATTGACATACTGTACGACGCCGAATAGTCGTTACCGTTCGAATATCGCGCATAACAGCACTATTGAAGTCTCAAAGGTGAGTGACCGATGCAAGTGCGGACTGTTATTCCGTATGATTGTGCTGCCGGAGAGTCGGGGCTAGCTGTTGCGCAGAGGCGCAGTTCCTGAGAGAACTAACGCACGGGTGGTAATAAGTCCTGCTTAACAATTTCCTAGCTGTCATTCAATATAAACGCGCCTAATGGGGCAGCCTGTAAATCTGCTAACTTGATTCAGACAAGGAAAACTTTTTTTGACAATCTCACCATGTTTGCAATCCATTAAAACTGGGTGCCCCATGTAGTATCACACTTAATTATCTTCTTCAACGAACGTAACAGATCTGCACATATCTCCATATGTATGTGAGATATGCCGTTCCTTTAATTGTTTCATTATGGTCGTTATTAGTGCATCGGATAATAGAAAGCAGCCATTTATAATATACAAGCTGCTGAGCTGAGTGGTCATACATTTGGGGAACGGCATTACATTTATGTATGAAATATAGGATAAGCGTAACACGCTTTTCTCGGAAATCAGACTCGAGAATAATTAATTTTGTTTACACCCATAGAAAAAAAATCCGCAGAGCGCAGTCACCTGTTTTTTTTTTTTAATTTAAACAAATGTCTTGGTTTTACGTGGCAAAACCACGATATGATTATTAACCACCCGGTTTAATTTTCACCACCTGGGGTTCTTAACGTGCATCTAAATAGAAGTACACGAGTCTTTTTCCATTTCGTTCCCATCGAATTCCGCGACCTGGATTGAACCAGCGAGCTCCAGTTTAGCAGCGCAACACTGTATCCGCTACAGAGTCACTAATTAGGATACCGCGCAGGCTCTTTTTTTTCTTTGAAGTATCGACTGTAAAAAAATTCCACATACGGCTTACGGCCAAAGATTAGCACATAGAATGACGAACTAACACTGTTTTCGGCGCTCGAAGTCCGACCGCAATAAATGACCCCGTACCAATTACTCCGCATTCTGTTACGCGAGGAAGGCGGAAACTTGAATGGAATGTTGCGCTGCAGTTCAATTTTTTTTTTATCTATAACAATGCTTCCCGTAAATCTGAGTACAAAGGGCCGCATGGGGAAGATATGTTTTATTTGTTTGAAGCGGAAAGCAGGAAGGTCACATACGTTTCTTCGTCTGCGTTTCGCAAGACCTATTTATCAAAAACTATATGTGCCACAATACACACGAGAGATACATGCCGTGTGAAGAACGAGAAAAATATTTGTTCTCGGAAGGGAACCGTACAATAACATAGTAGAAGGAAAGCCGACACTGCGGCCGCAATGCACGCGCATCACCGAGCGGCATTAAAAAATAAAATAAAGAAGAGAAAGAAAGTAATTTATTCTTAAGACAGTAGCGTCGAAACCTAACATGCAGAGGAATCCGCAGAGGTAGCCATTGCCCTGGCCCTGTCGAATCCGGATTGCAATACCGTCCTGAGAGACTCCCAGGCGGCGGTGAGAAACTTAGCCAAAGGACGCATTTCTCCTAAAGCCAGTAGCGCACCCAGGATCTTTCCCAGGGGGGGGGTTGACAGTTTGCCAATACCATCTAAACAGCACTAATTTCGATTTCTTCACAGCAAATTGTCAAAAAAATTCGCTTTTTGCGTGTGTGCAGATGATTGCGCGTCTTACATCTTAGTTGCCTAAGGAAAGAAAAGGGGTTAAACAAAAGGGCGGGTTAAGTCGGCCTCAGGGGGGGGGGGGTTACAACCCCCGAATCCCCCCCCGTCGGTGCGCCACTGCCTAAAGCCATCAACATTCATAAGAGAATACGCACCCCCAAGGACCACCCGAGTCGTATGGTTCCCCGCCCACGTCAACACGGGTGACCAGGCACCCCCGAACCTCAACGAGGTAGCCCACCGCAGAGCGCGAAAGCTGACGAACCGCGCCCGGCCGACCTCTCGGGAAGACCCCCGAAACGAACGAGACAGACTGACCACATACAACGCCATTACAAAGATGTACCAACAAGCCAGAAGAGTATTCCTACCATCACACAAAGACCTAAACAGGGCACAAGCAGTGGCCCTACATCAACTGCAAACAAAAACCTTCCCGAACCCATTTCACCTCAAACGGATATTCCCCGAAGTACACAAAGAAGACACATGCAAGATATGCAAACAGGAAACAGCTACACTCAAACACATGCTACAGGAATGTAACGCCCAACACAAAAACGAATTAAACTCCGAGACCTTATCGCTGAGGTGGGCCGCCGCTCTGCGCAGCTCCGACCTCGGCGACCAACTCTGGGCCGTCCAGCAGGCCCGCGAAGCGGCGCTGAGACAAGATCTCGACGTCCCGTCGTGGGAGACCTGAGCCTGGGTCGTCAAAACTGTAGGACAATTCAATAAAGTTATTACCATCCATTAAGGCATAAATACATGCCATATGCAATTATGAACACCATTAGAGCGGTCTGAACGCAAATACCAGCGCGCGAAGTAGTAGGAATGACCCTACGGAGCAGTATCGCCAGCAGTTTCCAAAGGCGCAACCTTGATGCGGCCCAATTCACTTCGATCGCAGCGCCGCCACAGTATTTTTCCACGTTGGGCGCCTCATTGCAAGGCATGTGCCGCCCCAGCCGCTCGTCCCACTCGACCGTATTCTAGTACACTCTAGTTCCGAGGCCGTCCTGGTACAGTGTACAAGAAGGGTACACTAGTCCTGGGCCGTCGTTAGTGAAGGTCACTCAACCGGTCTAGGTCACTCAACACACAATCACGAATGAGAGCGATATCGGAACGCGCGTCACATTGTTCAACTCGTTGTAGCAATGGCCATAGGCGACTGAGTAGCCTTTGAATATATATCTTTTTATTGCGATAGCAATTATATGGACACTCAAAAGCAGATTTCTGCCGTCGGCGTCGCCGTCGCCGCGAGGTTCCGTATGACGTCATTTGGAGAAGAAATCGTCGCCGTGCGCCGAACGCTGTATGTGCGAGTGAAAGGGCGCGAGGAGCGCGTCTTTCACGGGGAGTGAACGCACGGCGGAGAACAAACGCGCGTTCCGCGCCGTGCTCGCTTAAGGGCTGCAGAAGTAGGCGTCTCTTTTCTCCTTTACAATCACCATATATGTAGAGCAAACGCACCTTCTTCCGACGCGCGAGAAGCCGTGGGGGAGGGGGAGGGAAGGGAGGCGACGTTTAGCTGCGGCACCAAGTGCCTATTTATATCACAGGCTCCGGCAACAGTCACCAACGCCGCACGCATTTTGAGCGAACGCGGGCAAAACGCCGATGGCGTCGACAACAGTTCTGCGTGTTGCCGATGCTGCTGCATGTCCAAGTTTATACAGCTGATAAAGCTAATATCATTACTCTGTATAGCTCTCTACAAGTTTGCTATCGCAATTGATGCTTCGCCTTTCAGGTGAAACTGCGACCACTTTTTTTTTTCAGAGTCCACCGAAAACTTCTGTCGTCCACAAAACCGAATAACCTTTTGGTAAATTTAAGTGAGAGTACTGAATTTAGTATATTAAATGGTTGCACGCATGATAATTCACCCATATTTCGTACGTAATTGAACAGCAAGAACATTTGGAACCAACAGTTCCAAATGTTCTTGCTGTTCAATTTGGTTTACCTTAGGGCATTTACGTTCGTGCAGAAAAAGAATGCATCCCGAAAACTCGAATGAACCCGAAAAACAAGAAGAAACGTGCAGGTTGGAAAGGATGCAACGATAAAATGCAGAGTAGTCCATGTAGCTATGTCGGGTTTGGCAGCAGATGCCTGTGTCACCCAATTGCTTCGGTATGCAAGTTGGTAATCTTTAACGGTGACTGTCGGTGCAAACAGGTGGGACACTGTCCAATCGGCTTGCGCTGCTGGTCGTCGTTTGTTACTAGACCGCCATGTGTGACGACGAAAGTGAGCAGCTTACGAGCTCGCGTTTATGGTTTCAGCATATGTCAACATGCAAATTTTATTGCTGCTCGTGTATGCAAAGGTGCACTGCTTGTCTTCTTCTAATAAAGTCGCACGTCCTGTTCACTCACTTGTGGCTTTGTGTGGGTGTCAGTAGAGGCTCTTTGGCCTCCTGGCAATTAGAATGCACCGGCTAAGTGGCAGCCAAGGCACTCGGGCGTGCCGCAAAGCCAGCCGGGATGAGCGCCGCGCATTCCAGCGTATGCTGCTGTTAAAAAACGCTGGATTGGATTTGGCACTAAAATATATACATTGCATTTCCGCTTTGTTTGAGCAGCGCTATCTGTCGAGTCCCCCAGTAAGTTCCATGCGCTACTGCTTTTTATTTTCGTACCATTGTGGAAGGTGCAGTTTCCCTTCTCTAAAGTTGGTTCTTCATTCTGTGACAGCCCTTTGGACTCCCTATGGGACGGACGCTCGTTTAACATCTTCCAGGATCCTGACGATGCCGTGCAGTGTGTCGCGGCTATGAACGCTGTGGCTCATACGCTAGTCTACAATGATGGGGCAGACTTGCCACGGTGGCTCGGTGGCTCAGGCGTTGCACTGCTGAGCACGAGGTCGCAGGATCGAATCCCGGCGGCGGCAGCGGCGGCCGTATTTCGATGGAGGCGAAATGCAAAAACACTTGTGTGCTTGTGTTGGACTGCACGTTAAAGAGCCCCAGGTGATCAAAATTAATCCACAGCCCTCCACTACAATGTGCCTCATAATCAGAACTGGTTTTGGCACGTAAAACCCCAGAATTTTATTTTTATGACAATGGGGCGGACTTGGCACAGCAAACGCACTACTTGACCATCGTGCCATGCGAAAACAAGACACCGGTGTCCTAGCTCTTTGACGAACATGCCGAAGACGCTCAATATAGTCAATAATGATAATAAATTCACTATAACAATATTCACCATAGTCACAACTTCGCTGGCTTCCATCTTCACAGTAGTGGAAGGGCTCTGAATGTTTTTAAAAGCCTGCTAGTGTGTCCCAGCACTGTTTTCTAATACCAAGAAGGTTACTTTCACAAGTATCAATTATCTTTAAGAAAGGAAAAGGTGGTGCTGATACTAAGCACATAAAAGTGAACAGTATATCATTGTCATTCAGAATCACATGCGAACTGCTCTTATATTCATGCTGCTCAAAGGGATGCACTACAGAATTGTCTGAAATGGTGGCCCAGTTATCCAATGACAACTTAACTTTATTCAGGACAAGGAACTCGGACAACAGAACTGACAGAATCATTATACTGTATCTTTTACTTTTTTTTTTTGCAAAAGTTAAAAAAGAAAAAATTGTACAACAAATGGTTTTACAAAGGCAATGATGTTCAGTCAGCTTGTCGAAATACAGACAAGATTGTGTGAAAAACTAAACTAAGCAACAACTGGAATGTCTTCAACAGCACACTAGAAAATCATTGCAACATTTTTTTATTCATGCAGAACAATGTGTTGCAAAAAGCGATGGCTAGAGCTTCTTAACAAAAACACTTGCTGAGCCTCGTTAAAAAAAGGACCTCTGACTAAAAAAACAATCAGCAAAAATTCATTGTCTATTTTACACCAGCTTTTTTTCATGTCTGCCATTAAACGCACAGTTCCCAGGTAAGAAAACATGAACTATGACTGAGCCCATTGAAACAAAGCTGCTTGCACCTGTCCATTCCCTAAACTATGCCAAAACCACAGATGGACGCAACAAAAACTAAGGTTATGCAAAAAGTCATTGTCTAGCAAAGTAATATCAAACCGAGTAAAAAGAAAAGAAATTGAAAGGAGATTAGTCTTGCAACACCTCCACCAGTGAAGTTATTAGGACTGTAAAAGTAAAGGTACATAAGAGTGCTAAGAAGTAAGAAAGCAAATAAGTTTTTTTTTTTCTTTTCTTTTTTGAAGCAAAGCACAGAAGGGTAGCCTACAGTCCTTCCTTATCCTTCCACATAAACTAGCAGTGCAGCAAGCTCAGCTTTCTTCTCAATTAAAAAATAAATTACAGCACGAGCTTTCAAATGGTACATTTTTGTGCAAGGCAACACTGTACAATTACATGGTCTTGAGCCCTTTAGAAAAAAGGGCATGGCTTCAAAGATGACTTGGGGGGGAAAAAAACTAGGTACAGGATTGTGGCACAGCCTTTCTTCAAACCTCTGACCGTGCAGATATAAATAACTTAAGTGGGCAAAACGCTTCCTGCTACTAGCATTCCATGTTTCAGGCTCTGTGGCATCATTTACTTCCAGGATATGAAGCCAAGGTGCAAGGTCCGGATGAAGTGGAGCCGCGCAGCCAATTTTCGTCCCTACCAGACACCTGCAGGGAGTTTTATGTGGTAAAAACATATTTTCAACACTTTTGGGATTAAACGGCTCTAGAAAACAAGCAATCTGTTTTCACTCTCAGTTTACCTGCACTTGTGCAGTAAAGAGCAATACCAAAGCTGCATAGGAACTATCCTTAGAAAGCTTCTTTCACAACTCATCCAAAGACAAATATCTATAAGGTTATGAGAAGAACGCAGTGGCTGACATAAGAACAGCGATGGAAGCATCATTTTACTTTTTGGAGCAGATTTCGGAGCAGAAAAACATGCTAGTTGGGGGCAGCTATTGAAGTTTTTGGAGCAGATGGCAAAATATGCCATACAACTCCAAGTTAAAAGCATCACCAAGGCGTCAAATAAATATATTTTTACGAAACATATTGCACATACAATAATCAAAACAAATTGCAAGAAACAAAAATTAAGAAGATAGATGGATATTGAAAGCGCAGTAACATGAGCTATATATTAAAAATGCCAGTTCTTGTGGCAGGAATCAGATCAAAGCCGATAAAGCTGAGCATCACGATGTAAAAGTAATCAGTCACATACCACAGTTGCCACAGGAGCAGCTGGTAGTCACTGAGATCGAATTTCCCAGTGCAGCTTCAGAGCAGTTGAACAGACAAAAATGACAGTTTGGAGCAGCCCTTCCACCATTGCATAAGAGGTTACTACGAGTGATAACCAAGTCTGCACTAAATATGCCACGTCAGATCATAATACCGAGAAGTGGCCCTGTACACTGTTGTGCGCCTCTTGTTCAAGCCCATCATCAGAGAGTGCTATATACCACATTTTTTCCCGAGATTTCTATAATAAGAGATCTTCAAGCATCATTCTCTGCAAAAGCAATGATGACAACGACAGAACTTTGTGGAAAGCATATGCCAGGAGTAACTTAAATATGCATTCGACCTGGTTATGCTGAATGGCTTCTATGAGCTCCAACAACGCAGCCTATCTTTACACTTCTGCTGTAACTTCCTTGTGGATCATCCGGGCTGGTATTTTGTAGCGATGCGTTATGCTTTATTCTATACTAGTCTTATCATCCACCGCTCACGGCCGGCTGATCGCGTTGATAACGTGAGCGGACCATCGCTCTGACCACTGACCAAGCGAGAAAAGCGCGAAAAGGCATTAGCATCGGAAAGGCATCGCTACAAAATACTGGCCCAGGTCAAGCTGCTGCGCCAGACCATTGCAAACCGACAGTACGCTACGAAGCTCGAAGGTACTGTTTGGAAAAACTATAATCCAAGTTCATAGTCTAATACAGCAAACTTTAGTTAATTTGACTATGGCTAATTCGATTTTTCGGTTAATTAGACTGTGCCTGAAAATTAGACTGGCCCTCATCCGAACTTGATGAACCGGCACAAATGCACCCCACTCAATTGGTTACCCCAGTAGTGACTCCAATGGCTGCAGTGTCTGTCTTGACATTGCTAGGGGACAGTGAATGCATTAAAGACATGGCTTCTCCAGCTGGAAATTCCTGTTCTTGACCTGCTGTAGCGAAACGTTTCAAGCGAAAATGGCAGCTCATAATAATAACTGTATTTACCCGTTTCTACCATGCCTTCTTTCACATGAAAATTGGTTTGCAAATTGCCTGTGCAAGCAATCCGGTACGAAACTGCAACCTTGTTTTTTTTGCATTCGTCGCAACAGTATGGAACAGCCAATCACCAGAGCCAGCATCACTGCCATTGCTGTCAGAAGATGGCGATAGAACAGGTTCTCAGATAGGATACCGACAAAGCGCCACTTTCAGTTTAGTTAGGAAAGCTCATAAAAAGAAAAAGCTATGCTAAGCTAGCGGCAACAAAGTTATGCGGTGTTTTCAGCATTCTATAGAATTGAATTAGCAAAGTGATTACGCTAGGCGAGGGCCAACATCTAATTTGCCATTGTTGTAAAGTCGTTCGATCAATAAAATGTTGAACGTGCAATAGGCCAGATGAAGGACAACTTGTGGCCCACAGACAGCTATAAAATGCTGTCCATGAGCAAAAATGTTGGGCATTAAGTGCAACTAAACTTAACCTCTGTGAACGTAAAGTTTGATGCTTACCAGAGCCGGAGGCATGCTTTTTCTTGATAGAAGATTGGGTGTGCATTACCTTTATACTTTGTTTAGCTCTATTTTATTTTTGTCACTTCTACTTTAGGTTTCTAGTATGAAGCCATAAAAGTGGTTGCACGTTAGGTTATGCGACATGTCAGAATTAAGCAAATGCTGTCAAATGAAGGAGTAGTGTGTTAACGTCTTTTCTTCAATTTGACCTGCCAGATGATTAGATTAATCTTGTCTGTCCCATCAAGGTCGAATAAAAAAAAAAGTGCACTGTAGCACAATGTTTTGCCTAGAAAGAAAGGCTCCTTTCATGGAAAATAGACCCCCCCCCCCTCCTCCTTTTCTTACATACTTAACACATGAAAACACTACAGCTCGCTTTCACAACCACCCCTTGGTACCGTTATGGCATTCCATTTTGTAAATGTCCACAAGGTGGTGGCATAGTGCAATCAAAAAGCGAATTAAGATCCATAAATAACAACATGAACACGATTCTTGTGGGGATCGAGGGGCCTTCCCGCACCTCGCACCCCAGCTTATGCATTGTGCTTGGCTCAATCTCCGGGAACTGCCACCCCAGTGACAACATGGTGGACACCGCTAGCGCACCAGAGCTAATTTACTGTGCAAACCGTGCTTCTCCCTCCCGGGGTCGAGTCACCGCGCGAGCATACGTCACCTGGACGGGTCCCGATTGGCCTCCCAAGTGGTGGCGTCTGGGCAACCTCTCCACCCAAGCTGTCTTCCGCTGAGCGCTTCGGTGTTGCGGCAGATGCTCACAGGCCCACAACGAGTTTGTTATGTAGGACCCTTGCTCCAGCGACTTCTCATTCTTGCACTCGGTGGACTGCTACCCGGTTAGCCCTAGTGCCGCGACCGTGCCTACTTGATCGGTCTTGCATTGAGCCTTTGCTCGTAGGAGCTGAGACTGTTGCACTGTGTTTTATCTTGGGTTAATAAACCCACGTTTGTTGGTGACCCGATTCCAGAGCCTTCGCTGCGCTGTGTCAGAGTATCGACGAACCCTGCCGTGGTGCCTTTGTACGCTGTGCAGTGGAGGAGCGTCATGCCTTTTCCCCTGACTGTCGCTTGTAGGGTGAGCCTTTTGCAAATTCATCTCCACAATCTGAGCAGTGGCCCATTCACTAAAATTAAGTGCTGAAGGGACACACAGTCAAGCCCACATGAAACTTGTACACAGCAAGCACACAGTCAGAGCCAACTCTAACTTCTACACCAACTGGACCCAGAATGAAAACCAACTGTAACTGAAAACCCAATTGTGTCTAATTCCAACTATTCTAACACCATTTGTAGTGATCCTAGACGAACAGATAGCGAAGAGGACAAAGATGAAGAGGCAGAAGAAGAGAAAGACGACATGGAGGACCATAATGGCAGCTGACTACTATATTTAAAGTCTTGAAGGCTTTTACCGTGTGTCGGAACTTCATATTTGGCCCAGCCGACAACAGCAACCAGATGTGGGTGACATTCTACCTTGCAAGACGGGAAGGCCGCTCCCTCGTCACGGTGCCCGAAGAACCGACTACACCTCGCCTACTCAAAACCATCACCAACAAAGCCAAGGCCCCGATCAGCGACGTCACTAAAAGAGGTACCGTGAAAATTAACATGGCAGAACCTGAATCTATGAGGAAACAAATCACAAATAAGTACGACGCTCAAAGCGACCCACAGGAATGCACGGCCGCCTCTGCAAGGCATATTAAGTGCGATAGCTCAATTAACACAAACGCAAATGCGGTAAATGGAACAGCAGCAAGCAATTTTGAATGTACTTGCCGCTGGTGCGATACGTCGAGAGAAAGTGAAGCTGAAAATGGTTGATGATAGCATGGATGCTGCCGTTTTCACGCTGGATTTTCTCCTGTACACGTGCAAGCAGAACTAGCGGTCCAAGTGACTACGATCGGATACTTCACATGCACCCGTACCTATGTGGCAACGCTAAAAAGTGGTATAATCTCTGCATCACAGAACATATGAAAGAATCATGGGACACAGTGGAAAAAAAGTTTTATTCGTGCATTTCAAATGAACCCAGTCCACTTGTGGGGACCAAGTAATTTTTTACTAGCAGAGAGACAGCAATTTGCTGGACTATTACTTTGAGAAGAGGCGCCTACTGCGATTGGCGGATCCCACCCTTCCATATTCCTCTGTTGTGACACTAGTGTTACACGGGATGACAAAAGATTGCCTGAGACAAGTACAAGTTAAAGCACCGTCCCCTTCCGAAGACAGGGTGTCTACCAAGTTGACATTTTCAGATTCCCTGAGTTTTCCAGGTTTTCCCTGAGTGATTTTGCTAAATTCCCTGAGTGAAACGGAACTTTCTTTTACATCAAGATGGGCTGACACCATGTTGCCTGATGCTGTCACTCTTTAGTAAGCATGTTTAAAAAATGCGAAGCATCAATTGCGATAGCAAATTAGTAGAGAGCTTTACGGAGTAAGGATAGTAGTTTTATCGATCAGCTGTATAAACTTAGACATGCAGCAGCACCAGCAATGCGCCGAACTGTTGTCGACGCCGTCGGCGTTTTGCCCGCGTTCGCACCGAACGCGCACAGCGCTGGTGACTGTTGCCTGTGCCTCTGGGGGCGGCTCCGAAGTTTTCGACGAGATCCGAACGGGACACTTGTCGAGCAGCGTCCAAAGTCTTTACCACCTTCTCGCCTCACCGCATTTTTATATAAATACGCATTTGGGGGCGCAGCTAAACGTCACCTCCCCTCCCTCCCTCCATTACCACAGCTTTCGTTCCCTTTCAATTAAATTACAGCTAATTTAGGGACGGGCGATTAGTGGATTTGAGTTCGAAGCGAGTATTGATTTGGTCAAATAATTTCGAATCAAATAGTTTGAACAGTATATATTACATATTACAGTAAAACCTAGTTAATTCGAATTTCACGGGATTGAAAAAAAAAATGTCCGAATTATCAGGGTATGCCGAAAACAATAAGCAAATGCTTACTACGTCAGCACGATTTTATTAGTATAATGTATGAGCAAATCCTTTCGCTATTTAGCACAAAAGCAGTGCGGAAGCTGCAATTCTCGTCATCTCGTGACTGATTAGCTCTCGCAGCGGCGATTGAGGCCTCGCGACTTCCTTCGCAGCACGTCTGCGGCGCGCGCCATCATTTCCGACACGCTTTGCACTACCGCGCGCACATCCCGATTATTTTTTCGCCAGTAAGCTCACAGCCAACGTATCGCACGTCCATCGTGATGTAGCCGGTGCGCTTCATCCTCGACAGCTTTGCCCCGAGTCAAACCGAAACAACTGCTTGTCGCAACCGCGGTCGCTATAGACGTCAGACTCTGGAGTTTTGCAAGACGCGTAGCGCCACCTGTCGGTGCGAAGAGGTAATAATTGAGTAGTGCAAAGTCCGACTCCCTTGCTAAGTTGCCTAAGCAGCTAGCGAGTGCGAAACAACGATTTAACTTAATTTTTGTTCATATTGCGAATGTTTTGCGCATTTAACAGCCAGAATGAGAGCTATGAATTTCTCCGCTAGTCGGACGTGCCGCCGAACTGCCTTAAAGTTCTTGTTGGCTCACTCCTTCTATGGCGATGGCGAGCACGACGGCAACCGCGACAGCTACGCGCGCTACGAAGAAACGCCGCAATCGACGTTACTGTTGCTTTGTAAATTGCCATGAACGTGAAGGACTGAATAACAACGTTCAGTTTTACCGATTTCCATCGCGGTCGTATGACGGAGAAAGGAGAGAGCGCTAGATACGGGCCGTTCGCATGTTGGGTAAGCGAATTACTCGCATTCTCCACAACACAGCCGCTCACATGAGAAAGTGTGATAATGTTGTTCTGCTGTAATTGTGTTGCGTAGCCCTCACGGGGGACTATGGAAACCAAGCGAAAACTGAGGAATCTGCAGCCGCCTCTTCGTTGGCAACAGAATAAACAAAGTTGTGAACCATCCTGCGTATGTGCCATCGATGTTTCTACCTGTTTACACACGTCCGCCTCCACTTTACTCAGCAAGTGGAACGGAGAGATTTGGCAGGTCAGTTTAACCAAACATTTTGGTTCCTTTATGAATTCAAAATCATGTTCTAGGGCATTGTGGTATCGCGAGCTTATTTCTAGTTTCGCCTTTTTCGATACAACGAGCACGTTTCGCAATGCACTGAGCCCTCTTGACAGCGTTTTTCTTTTTTTTTTTGTGATCTGAGCAATAAAGTTGCTGTGGGAGCACTGGATGAGTAATTGCGAAGTAACGCACGTGTTTAGAAAAAAAAAAAAATGTCGCGTTTCTTTACATTAATTTGTGCGCGTGTGTTGTTTTAAGCGTCTGCTGGTTTGTTTTGCCTTCGGTTGTATCCCGCGAAAGCGGACACGCACGTATCTCCATTTGCAGTAAATACAAACGGAAGACAACCGTGAAGAAAACATTCGAAGATGCGCGATAACACGCTCGAACGCCCAGGAAGCCAGAGCTGAAGCGAGAACGCAACTGAAAAGGCGAAGGTCGCCAGGGCCGTCCGCCCCTGATAAAGCGAGCTTTGTACCACTGACCGTAAGCTACATAGTTACCTGACTTAATCATATATGTACTTCATCGCTTTGACATTATGTACGTACCCAAATTTAACACATTTAGGCGCTAGAGAACGGACGTCGGAGTGCTTGCCTCGAACTCGACGTTGTACGATGCTCGCTGTACTTGCGAGTTGCAGCGCGCCGAAATAACACCTGAAACTTCTTTTACATTGTACACGTACTTCGCTCTGCTCCCTTTCCGAAGCGTGGATGGGCGGAAGAAGCTTTCCAGGTCCTTGATTTTTAGGAAACCGTGCCTTTACAAAACCGAAAGACGGGGCTCTGTTGTGGCCTATGCAGCTTCGCTTGCGGACAGCTCTCTTTGCACTACTCAGTTTGCGCCAAGGCTGCGATGGGGGCGCTGGTGGCGGGTTTTTCCGCAGCGCCGCCTGGGCAGAGTCTGATGTCTATCGACACGATTATGAACGGCGACTTTGCCCACGATAGCGGCAAAAACGCCCGCGTCATGCCGCGAGCGGCAACGCATCATGACGCGCGCGGCAAAAGCGGCAGGAATTACGGCTTGCCGAGGGTGCCGAGAGCGACGAGGGTGACGTCACGGAGCCAATGGCAACCGGACCTCCGCCGCTCCGCGCCGGGTTATCAATCGACGATTGTCGTCTCTCGCGGTTCTATCGAGGGATTTCTGGACGCTGTCCGATCGCACCCTTTTCGCTCACGGTGATTCCGCGTTCCGAGAGCGCGCGAGATCATATCGCGCTGCCGCGCGGCGAGACGCGATAGCCACGGTGGACTTCGCGGCAAGGCGCTGACGCGCGGCAACTTGCCGCTAGTGTGACCATACCCGGCCGACGCACGCACCGAGTCAGAACGAAACTACCGTTCCCTGCAACAACTTCAGACGAAATCGCGGTCGCTATCTATGCGATCATGGATGGCCACTAGCAGTAGCGCACCCAGTATCTCTGCCAGGGGGGGTGACAGCTTGCCAATACCATCTAAACAGCACTAATTTCGATTTCTTCACGGGAAATTATTTGTCAAAAAAATGCGCTTTTTGCGAGTGTGCAGACGATTGCGCGTCTTACATCTTAGTTGCAGCACTCAAATGCGTAAGGAAAGAAAAGGGGTTAAACAAAAGGGGGGGTTAAGTCGGCCTCAGGGGGGGGGGGGGGGTTGCATCCCCCGAATCCCCCCCCCCCCCCCCATTCGTTGCGCCACTGGCCACTAGGCAGCTCTTTAGGCACGCGGCCGACGTGCGCATTGAGTCAAAACGAAACTAAACGAAACCGCTGCGAAAGAAACCGCGGCAGCTATCGACGCGATGATGGGTGGCGACTATGAAATCCCGCGGCCAACGCGTTGTTATGCGCGGCGGTAAACGCAATAAAGGCACAAATAGGCACGAAGCGTTGCGTCGTTGCTGTCACTCACGCACGATTTCCGCTGCTGACTATGGCCATGCGGACTCCGCCGCTTCGTTTCGGTTGTGCGCTAGCGCCGTTTCTGCTCTTCTGCGTCGCACATTTCAGGCTCTTTAATGCAAAAACATATAGCCTTCGAGATTTATGGTTGATGTATGGTAGCCATGACGTGAAGCAAAGCCTCCGAGATTTGCACCGACCGTCCGTGGCTTTTGGCTGCCTATTCGGGACCGCTGAATAATTCGAAAATATTGAATCCATGAATTGGAATCGAAGCGAATAACGAACATAGAATTATTCAATGAAATATTCGACAATATCCTATATTCGCCCATCCCTAGAGTAATTTTCCCCGATAGAGGCACAAATTCCCTGAGTTTTCCCTGAGTTTTTCCAGAATATTCAAAATCCCTGAGAATTCCCTGTTTTCCCGGTTTTCCCGGTTGGTAGACACCCTGGAAGAGGTTCTCTACTGCTTCAAATATGTGTCGTTAAGAGTCTTGGCCTCGCGAGGTGCAACACAAATCGAAAAGGGTATGGACACAGAACAGAAGATTATTCTGCCAAGAGGGGTTGTCACAACTCCTAGTCATGGGGACTCCGCTAGGAAGATACTCGAAAAATCCATAATGTAAGGACGCCCGAGACGTAGGAGACAATATTTCTCATGAAATCAACTATTTTGTTTGTCCCAATGATCGTAAATAATATAGAGATGCCTGCGGTCATTGATACTGGTGCCTCTGTCAATCTGATTAATGAGAAAAGTTGACAAAGACGAAATCTTTGCCGGAAGAGCTGTCAAAATTCAAGGCTACGACGGCAACTGTCGAGAGCTAGAAACATGGATGGATGCAAAAGTGAAATTCAGAGATCTAGAGCTCACCGTGAGGAGCCTTGTCATGTCAGGAGTGGAGTTCGATTTCCTTTTATCCCAGCCTGACATGAAACTTTTAAAGATGAATATTCTGTGGAACGACATTATCATCACCGAGCATTCCAACCTCATTCAGACGCAAGATAGGACAGTCACAAGCTCTATCGAGGTTTCATTGAAATTTCCAGAACTTTCGTGAGTCGGCACCTATCCCCCACAACGACTGCAATCGAAGTGCCTTTTGATCTTCGAGAGAAAAGTGTTGTTAGAAAGAAACCGCATGGGTTAAGCCACGAAAAAAAAGTATGGCTTAAACAGGAGCTACAAGGAATGTTGGATTCTGGTATCATCAGACCTCTCCGTTTGTCTCACCCATTATCATAGTGCCAAAAGACGACGGATCCTATCGCTTGTGCACTGATTACCGGCTTATCAATCGGCAAACAGACTTGTTCCCATTCCCGAGGCCACAAATCGATGAAATAATTGACAAGACTGGTGGGTGTCAATGGTTTTCCAGGATAGACCTATATAAAGGGTATTGGCAAGTACCATTAAAGGAGGAAACCAAGATGTTTACTGCGTTTATTACACCTTTCAACATCTACGAATATAACCGGCTGCCATTTGGGTGGAAAAACTCGGGCGCCTGGTTCCAGAAAATGATGAACTCTGCGCTCAAAGAATTTATTGGCAAATTTTCTAGTGTGTATGTCGACGACATATTCGTCTATTCAAGAACAAGAGATGACCACATTAGTCATCTATCAATGGTTCTAGGTGCATTGAGCAGGGCACAGCTTAAGATCAACGTAAGAAAGAGTGAATTCTTCTCCCAGAGGGTAGTTTTTCTTGGCAGAGTATTTGATGGGAAGACAAAAAGTACCAAAGAAGAAAGTGTTCAGCGTATTAAGAGTCTCATCAAGCCTTTTGATCTGCACTCGCTTCGAGTGTTTTTAGGTCTTGCCGGGCATTTCCAAGCCTTCATAAAGGATTATGCAACAAAAACACTTTATACCAATTAGGCCTATAATGGTTCAAATGGACAGGTTTAGACTGTGGTGAAACGCTACAAAGGTGTAATAGGTGGTCAAATTTTCTTTGCCAGAGCTTCACAGCACAAAAAGTCCTGCCTACAAAAACCTATGCTGCAGAGTGTGCCAGAGGTAAATTAAGCGTATCAATGGAAGCCACTGCATAGCAGGCGTGTGTGGGCACTTCCGTCATGCCATACTATCAAAACTTGATTTTTTTTCTTGCTCTTGGCCACATCGCTTGTACTGCACATTTTCGCTTTGTAGGGCGTCTAAATTTTGCAGTGTTTTCATACTCTTTGTGCACTTTTCATGCTATCAAAATATTTCAGGAAGCTTTCTGTTTAAAGGTCACAATACACTCAGCAAAAAGGACAAGTAACTTTTTAAACCAAAAGGATTCTTTGTCTCATACCAGGCACTTTAGGTAGGTAAGTGGGTTGGGTAGTAGGCAGACTAGGTATGTAGGTCCCTGTTTAGTCTTGTTTCGGGCTTTTTCAGTAAAAAAAATATGTGTCCAATGGTGGAATTTTACCTTGGTTTCCCAGCCTAACAGCCGGATAGTCTAACTATAAGGCCACATTCGCAAGCATATTTATCTCATGCCAACTATACTCCGAGTAGTTCCTCGCAGCAGAGCCAAGGCTACAAGATTTGCGAGCGCAGATTCTTACGCAGTGAGAGGTAGTGCCATAGTTTGGAACTCATTGCTTGACTGAATGGCCGTTAGAAATGGTTAAGTTGGCAGGTGTTTATTTGATTACAGTATTTTCCGGTCTATAAGTCGCACCTTTGTATAAGACGCACCCCCCTCAATACGGCAGTTCTTCCGGGAAAAAAAAAAAAAAAAGCGTATATAACTCGCACCGGTGCATAAGACGCACCTGTTTGTTCGGGAAGCAATTAAAAAAAATACAGTGACGGTTCACTCCGTGAACGCAGGTGCCATATATTTCCTATATAATTGCAATGGCGATGATACGGACACTCCAGGCGCATTTCTGCCATCGTGGTTGCCGCGATGATTCGTCCATTGCTATGAATTCCGATTAAAGTCCAAGGGCAATAACATCGTCCCTGCGCACCGTATGCTGTATATGCGATAACAAGGGCAATAACTTAAGCAGGTGGAGTTCCTTCAAAAACATCTTTTATCACTGAAGATTCTGACTACCTTGTTTCTAACTCAGAGGCAGTTATTCAGTACGTGACTGATGATAACCATGGAAGTTGCAACGCGTTCAGTGTTGATGTTGAAGGTTTATTTTGTACCGCACTTCATGTTGAGCTGGTCAATAGCATTATAGTGTGCATTCGTGAAGACGATGACGAGCAGAATATTACAGAACTGCACAGAATTTCTGTTGAAAGTTTTCTAGAGATTCCATTTCATCTTAAATATACATTCTGTAGTAAAGATGAAGGCTGTGCGCTGTACCCACATCACCATTCCTCAGCTGGTAGCAGCGCTCTTGCTTCTGGAGTCCTGATCAGTTTTGAAAAAACAATACTGTTGCTGTGGCCAGTCATTCCCTTGCTTTATAATTCATAGAATGGAAAGATACCATGTACATTAAAAGACATGCACATGTACTCGTACAAAGGTTGCACTGGCCCTGAGCAGCAACTTCTTTGCTAAGGGAGATTGAAAGTCTTTAATGCTGCTTGAGGGGCTAAACCACAAGGCTTCAGATTCATTGATGATCTCCTTGTACAGTTGAATCTCAATAATACAAACTCGGAGAGGGCCCAAAAATGTATTCGAATTAAATGAAGTTCAAAATAAAGTCCATTGAATGGGGGACTTGCATGTCAAGTTGAACATTTCAACTGGTTTTCTGGTAACAAACAAGACCGCAAAAAATGTCACAATAATCAGGTAGTTAAAAAAATGCATTGCGATTACAATATAAATTTCATTCATTTTTAAGAACTGCAGCAATGTTTGTTTACAATTTACAAATTTGTTTACAGAATTTTTTTCTATGTTGTGCTTCATTGAAAGGATACTTATCTGAAATACCGTGATGGCTTAGGTTGTGTTTTGTGCTCGCCCAAGCAGCCCCGATGCGCTTCGTCGCTAAATTCAGACAGTTCAGATACTGCGCACGTGACCTTGACTCAGTGATGCTGTCAATTTAGGCAGTGTCGCGCGAATACAATGCGGAGCGTTATGCCTGCAAACGAGCTTAAGTTGTTTACTACAGAAAGTACACATATGGTAGGCGTTTGTGGTAGTTTCCAGCAGATCTTCACCAAGCCTAACTCTACTTCATGCTCACAGCCTTCTGCATAGCTGGTGTGCATGATGACCTCATACTTGATCTACCCGGTAAGTTGTCTATGATATGGGGGGTACGTGCAGCTAGGGCTGAAGGTAAGCTCTGGATCTAGTCACACACAGTCCAGGGCGTCTAGCAAATTGCAAAATTCAAATTCCCTGACCACCGGGAGAGACCCACGCTCTCTGGCACCCCTACCTTGAACCTGCCGTAACGGATTTTACCTGCTGTAACCCATGAGTGACCTCGCTCACGTGATTATTACACGCAACGAGGCAAGCCTATTTATTATTACAGAGTAGACTTCCCTCAGCAAGTTTGCCTTATTGCCCGCAGCAATAAACGTCGAGTTGACTTGGTCGTTGCCTTATTCGCCCGAACCCTACGTAGCTGCTATTGCACGCGCAACGGTTTGGGGAGTACGACAGAATGACTGTGTGGCTAGATACGGAGCTTGCCATCAGCCCTAGCCTCACGTAGAGAACACTCCCACAAAGTCAAGCTGCAATTTTTTTCTTCTACGACTCAGACAAAAGTTGCTTCAAGCTAGCACACTAGCGTCACCGTACCATACTCTATACGAGGCCAATGTGCAGCACCGCAATGCGTGTGTGCCAAAACTGCGCCTGGCTGCTTTGCCGACCAAGCTAACAGACCCACTGAGAGCTCACGGTCGCCATGTGATCAGCTGCACAGGCTTTCCAGCAGCAGCGACCGATGTGCCGCCGGGTCTGACCACCAAATGGAATGGTGCACTGTTGGCAGAAGGGTGATGTGAGGCGCAGTCTGTTAGGACTAACTAGCGCTAACCTTCAGGAGTTTGAATTACCACGTTTTTCCAGCATTGAAATACATGTGATTGTGATGGGACCGCAGCACAGTTCAAATTAACCGGAAATTCAAATCAGAGCTCAAATTACTGAGACCGTACTGTATGAATAGAGAGGTCAAAACTCTCATGCACCGCTGTAGATTTTCTTACAGTGTTTGGTGAATGTGGATTAACGTTCAATTTTACCCATAAAGTGTCCCAAGAAGGTGAAGTATAATTTCTTGAGTTCAAGCTGCGGCTACGAATTTATAATTTATAATTTAGCAGAATATATAATTAGAAGTTGGTTAAGCATCTTTTGAATTAAAGGTCTGGCCACTCAAAGATTGTAAAAAATGGCATTGCTGTATCATGTCTTCGAGCGACATTGTTTAAATCGTGCAACACACGATGCCTAAACGCTTCAATAATGAGGTGCTAAAGGTTAAGGCGGCCGTTCCTTCAAGAGAGCATATGCGCAGTTGTTGAAAAAGTGAGCAACGAAGTAAAAGGCGCAAGACAAAGCAGCAGCTAGGGGAAAAAAAAAAAAAAATATGGGGTTTTACGTGCCAAAACCACGACCTGATTATGAGGCACGCCATAGTGGGGGACTCCTGAAATTTGGACCACCTGGGGCTCTTTAACGTGCACCTAAATCTAAGTGCACGGGCATTTTCGCATTTCCCCTCCATCAAAATGCGGCCGCCGTGGCCGCAGCAGCTAGGGAACCAGCATGTCCAATTTCTATGCTGCGATACCATACAATCACAACTTGTCATATGGTTTGAAGAATGCAGCTGGAGAGTGCGGTCTTGCTAGTCCTCAGTACCTCTATTAAGATAAAACACCTTTGCCAAGCAGTGCAAAAGACGGCAGAGTTAGTAGGGCAAAGTAAGAAATGTGGCTGTGGAATTGAACAACAGACTTAGGTTGGTGACATACATAACTAATGTGGTACACATGATACTGTTTACCTGTGACCATGTTAAAAGTGTGCAAACGGGAAGATGTACTAACATGTATTAGCACATGCTTGAAGGAGCATATCTATTTTCTGAAGTGTTCACACTTGGCTAAGCACTTTATAATGATTGTGCTTGTTAAACTTTTTTCAATGACATTAATTTTGTTTATACTCACAAAAGCTCACATGACATAACAGAAGCATTTCATATCAAGAAACGCACAGAGAGCTTTGTTAGCTGCCTATCACTGGCACACTCTGACATACAACATGAATTTTTGAACGCTTTATTTGCTTTTACTAGCCCACATTTATATGCTCCGCTCTGCGCATGCTGAAATGTATTTGTTGCTTGTGTACATTTTGCTGTTTTCTTTTCTTTACGATTCCCCATATTTGTGGGTTCCTCGAAATAAACAGAGTTGCGAGTCAGAGCTTGTGTCCGTGTGTTCTTTTGTGCCCTTGTTGATTCGAAATTAAAATTAAACTCTGGGATTTTGCATGCCAAAAACACAATCTGATTATGAGGCACACCAAAGTGGACGACACCGTATTAATTTTACAGTGATGGAAGTGACATTTTACTTTTTGGAGCAGATTTCGGAGCAGGAAAAATGCCACTTTGGAACAGCCATAAGTGTTTTCGGAGCAGAAAAAGTGCTAGTTTGGAGCAGATATTGGTGCCTGCGGAGCAGATGGCAAAATACGCCATACAACTCCTGGAGTTAAAAGCATCACCGAAGCGTCTCACAAATATTAGCATACCATAATCAACGTTGACTGCAATGAACAAACAATTAAGAAGATGGATGGTTATTGAACACACAGTAAAATTAGCTATATACTTAAAATACCAGTGCTTATGGCAGAAATGAGATCAAACCGGTAAAGCTAATCACCACACCATAAATAACCACATTCACATATCACTGTTGCCACAGCTGCAGTTGATAATCAGTATTAGATCAAAGTAATCTCAGTCACTTTCACATTTCAACATAGTCTACATGTCAAGTTCAAAAATACAGCTAAATGAGCTACATATTTAAAATGACAGTTCTCGTGGCATAATGAGATCAAAGCTGATAAAGCTCAGCATCACAATGTAAAAGTAATTAGTCAAATATCACAGTTGCCACAGCCTCAGTTGGTAATCAATACGATATTGAATTTCCCAGCACCGTTTTAGAGCCCTTTCAGAGCTGTTACTAACAAAAACGACAGTTTGGAGCAGTGTGTAGCAGCATTTCTCTTTTGTAGTAGTTTGGAGCAGCACTTCCATCACTGATTTCGACCACCTGGGGATCTTTACCAGGCATCCAATGCACGGCAAACAGGCATTTTTGCATTGTGCCCCCATAAAAATGCGGCCGCGACCTCATGCTTAGCAGCCCTACAACATAGCCGCCAGTCTCTTCTGCACTAGCTAACATACAGGCGTGGTACATAATTATACCAAAATAAATATTGCTACTGCAAATATATGCATCTGTGTCTAATTGTTCGATACTTACTACTCTTACGCGAAAGAGTTGATAGTCGCCCACCTCTAAGAATAATGCAACCCCTGCCAGCCGACTGTCCGACCAAGCTTTAATCAATTGTCCTTGTGGCTTCCACTGCCCTCATCGTTTAAGAGCTTGCCTCATCGGCACCGATCTCAAACTTTCATAGCCTATAGGAGGTGCAGCTGTATGTACAGCGCCTGTCCTGTGCATCTTTCTTGTCTTGTGTTTTTCGTGCTGTTTCCCCATAAGGTGGTCGTTGAGATCGTCAATTGCAATGCTGCCAGAACTTTATTGAAAGGAAGTGATAAGATTTTGTCATAACTGAATAAATATTGGGTACATAAGTGGGTGCACACTAAACAATGATATGCATAAAACTATAAATGCTGCAATCACAGCAGCGTGTTGCTTCGCCACTATGAAAGCATCGATGGAATTTTATTGTAAAGAATAAAATGAGCATGCATACAGCCCAGTAAAGTGCGAAAAATTATTAAAGACGTGATCCACTGAGCTGCACTGTAATCTGCAACGCAGTGTTTTAGTTCAGTTTATTGCTGGTAGAGAGCAGTCAAACTCATTATGTTTTACTACAGCATGTTGGAAGTACGAAGTGAAAATGAAAATGACGAAGTGGAGTTTCATGTTTCTTTAAGCGAAGTAGTCAAAAAGTTGCATTTTGCACTTTGCTACCAAACAGGAAGAAAGACTCTGTAAGCCCATCCAATTCATGGCCTTGATTAGTTTCCTTGATCAGAAAACGGTGAAAGACTTGGACAGGAAATCAGTCAGCAGCGAACAATACCGGTGAAAGGTCCAAATAGACATTAAAAAAAATAGTACCTCTCTTTCTTATTCTTCGTTTTCAGTGTTTGAGGAATGCAAGGAAAGATAAAAGAGTGAAACCTTGATATAATGAAGGTGCACTTGCAGTGAAGAACTTCATTAAATCATACATTTTATTACAGTGAGGTTTTAAACCTTCAGCAGTATAAAATTATTTCACAAATTCCCAGGATATTCCTGGTGGAGAGTAGCCTGTCAGTAAGCACTTATATAAAGACGCCTAATGAGACTTTTCCCAAGTTTTGTGCTCTAACGTGAGGATGTGAGCGAAAAACATGCAAGTAAACACAGTATGTTTAAGTGCCTCAACGAGCATCAATCTACAATCAATACAATCAGCTATGCACATTCAACTCATTGTCAAAGCTGTATATGACAGCTGAAATTTTAAACGACCAATCTACTGTATTAAAGGGACCCTGAAACGATTTTGTAGAAACGTAGAGTCATTAGGGGAGATCCTTCTGATAATTAATTGACGCATCTAAGTGTTTTGCATAAAGCATGTAATTTATTATAAGGTTCTAAAATTGTACATCGCTACCGAACGCCAGCACACGATCCCCCGAGTTTTCAGTCGCTCCTGACCAAGTGACGCAAAGTGACCACATGACGTCACAGTAGGGCGAGCTATCCGATTGGCTGCTCAGGACGTATCATTGATAATTTCTCCAACTTTATGGCGAATAAATGCTGTTCGTAATAGGAATGTTGGTTAACTTGCTTCTATACAAAACAAATAACAGAAAGAGAATGCACAGGGACAATTTATCACTACACTCCAGCACCTCCGACACACAGCAAGTGTCATGTGCTTGTGTTACAATGTGCTCCGTGTTCACAAGAGCTGCGTGGTCAGTGTCGGTTTCAATCTTTTCACGAGCACCACGGGTTGCCCTTGTTGCGTTGTGGGCTGCAAACGTAGCAACTGGCAATGTCAAGCTGCAACATCCTGTCCCTCTGCAAGGCAGCATGGAAGCTGAGTGGCTGCAGCACATCGGGCTGTCTGTATCTGATTGGCACCAGCATCTACGCGTTTGCGACCGTCACTTCACGCCGAAGGATTGCTACTACGACAATAGACTTTAGCGTGTCCGGTATTCCGGTAAATGCAAGTGCAGGTGGACTGGGCGTTTTACGAGATGAGCGGAGGCGCAAACGTGAACAGCGTGGTGCAGCCACCTGGTGGCACAAAGATCAACCAAATACAAAACTAATATAGCAGTAACAAAGTGTATTCTACTTTGCTGCTGGGGTAAATTTTCGGCAGGAGCACAATCTTGAACAAGTCGTTTTTAAAATTTTTAAAATGTTTTACACTTGGTTACAGTGATATTAGCTCTGTGTTTGGCTAGTTAAGCTCTGCGGCACCAGGTGGCTGCACCATGCAGACCGATCAGGCCGCACACGTTTACGCTAAAGACCCTTCACCACAGTGGTAGTAGCATGGAGAGGCTCCAGTTTCTGTCAAAACACCCAGCTCGCCTGCACTTACCGGAATACTGGACATGCTCGGCGCTGCGACAGAACGTTCGCAACACACGCTGCTTGGATAGCTGTCACTGGGGATCGATGGTCAGGCGGCTAACGGAGAGGTGGGAGAGGCTTCATGCACTGGTTCCAAGACAACCGTCAGTAGACGGCAAGACGTCACATCATGACGCAGAGCCAGTGAAGGCGGAGTTTAGTCCTGATCACTCGGAAAACGAGTTGAGCAAAAGCATGGCTAGGGAGGAAGGTAACTTGTAATTGTCCGTAGCCCTCTCAATATTTATTTATTTATTTGATATACCCTCAAGGCCGAAGCAAGCTCCAATACAAGACGCTTCAGTTTAATTGGGACGCAAATGTTAAATGTCTTACTGTAGCTGTACACTATGCGTTTACTGAATTTGTCCGAACCGTTTCAGGGACCCTTTAACACCATAATTTGACCAGCAACCTTCTGTGGTCATGTGTCGGGCCTCTCTTGACACAAGAAAAAATTAGTTCCAGTCAGATGTCGGGAAGCGTCCAAAATGTGCATGTGATTGCAAGTGTTGTTTTTTCTTTGTTTGTTGTGGCACCTTTCAGAAACTTTTAGCAATTCATAATTGCACTTTGGTAGCACCTGTGTAAGAGGGCTGCACCCTTTATAAAGGCACACATGAAAGAATTTGCAAGCGCTTTTCATGGCACATAACACCGAGAGGATAAGGACGTTTTGCTCTGCATGCATTGTACTGAAGGAACTCATGTTTAGCGAATCTGAAGATTCTAATGCCAAGGGGGAATATACTTTTCCCTCAGTTGACCAGCAAGCATCCTCGGATGAGAGCATCGAAGATGAAAGCAACAATAAGGGCCGTAGGAAAATTAGTTCCTGTGGTGATCCCCCAAAATATGATGCTGGCTGGAGACTACACTGCACACTCTAGAGCCTCAGGAATAAATATTTTTCGATATACACACTTTCCTACGTATTTCATCATGCAAGTGCTTTCTGCACGGCGCCCAAAACAAGATCGAATTCCTGACCCGAATGACCAGAAAGCGGGTAAAGCTCATGACCACAAATGAGTAAAGTTATACCATTTACAGTAGACTTCCATTAATTCAACTATGGTTAATTTGAATTTTTGTTGAATTCAAGCTTGAACAATGTTCCCTGCCAGTGCCCATGCATTTCTATGGGCCCAACATTCGTTATTTTGATCTTAAATTTTGCCTTCGCCAGATAATTCATTTGCAGAGTCAGCATGCATGCACCCGACCCCCAAGGTGGCCCCAATAGCGACCCCTTTTGTGGCAGTGTGTCTTGGCAGAGCTTAGGGAACAGTGAATGCGTTCAACCCACGTCATCTGCAGTCAAAAACGCCTATTTTCAGACTGCCTTAGGAAGGTTTTCAAGCAATTACCGTAGCAATTACGCGATTCTAACGCGCACTTTTTTTTTGATGAAAATTAGGCCAAAAATTGCCTGCATGGTGCAATCGGATATGGAACTAAAACCGCCTTAGCGACATTTGTATGCTCTACTGAACACCACAAATGTACTGTCGCGACGCTGACTTTAACAAAGTGCGCCAAAGCATTTAGAAAGCAACAGCTGTGAGGAGCGGAGAGGGAGACACTATCTACGTTTAGGAGTGTGGTGTCTCAAAAGAGAAAAAATTAACTGACGATCACAATATTCCCTAATGCGAAATTAGAGAGCAGCTGTATACGTGCTTTCATTTCTCAATATATTGGCTGGCGCCGACAATCTGTCTCGTGCAGCACGTTGCAAACGGAGCGAAGTGTAGCGCGACAGCCTCGCTGATCGGGAGATCACGAGAGAAAGCACATGGGTGACGCGTGGCCACAATTCGCAGCAGCAGCCACAACAACTTCTGTTCATGCCGCACTTTGTTTCCCTACAAACGATGCATGCTACTCTGGCGCCATCTCCTATCGCTGCAAAGCACCTCGTGCGTGGCACTATGCTTTTCTTCTCACGCTTTCCGCTTCATGGTTCCGCTGCACCCTCCTCTTCGCACTCATTGCTCTCGCCACTTTTTTCATCCCCCGCTGCACTCAGCGTTTGCTCTCATCTTTTGCTGTGCTTGACCGCTCGGTTACTCCATTGCTCGCCGCAGCAACGGCCGCCTAAGAGCTGCACTCTAAAAACCGTGTGATGAAGCTGAGTTCAGGAGAGAGCCCCCGGTTGCCATTCTCCAACGCATATTTTTCTTGCTAAAGATTGGATGCGTGCTAGGTTTCTACTTTGCTCAAGAGCTTTATTGTAATTTCTACCTTAGTTTTCTTCTTTAGACACATAGCAAGTCGGTGCATATTTGATTCGGGGGAGTGTTTGATTCTGGTAAATACTGCCAAATGAAATAGTGGTGCACTTGGACATTTTTTTATGCATCTTGTTTAATTAGACCCCTTGGACAATTGAATCCATTTTGTCCGTTCCGTCAAGGTTAAATTAATGAAAGTCGACTGTATACCACTATATAAAAAAAAGGAGTAGTAGGATTTGCAAGAGCCAGTTGTCTGTTGCCCTCCTTTGATTCAAAGGTATCCTGTTACGAACTGCCATGGCAATTCTAAATGCTAATATAGAGCAAGAGCTGTGAAGCACACGGTGGTCCTGCAAAAGAACCTCCATCAATGAAAACATTTGGTTGATAGTGGTTGGTTCTATCATACCTGACTCTTGGTTGATTGATTTGCGAGGTTTGTTGTATCAAAGCAATGCTGGGGCTATGAAAGAGGCTGTAGCAGAAGGCTCCAGGTAAATTTTGACCCCCTGAGGTTCTTTAAGGTGTTGACAAGCGAAGTTTGATTCATGCATTTTCCCCAGTTATAGCCATTTCCAACACTGAAATGTCCAAGCAGGAGTTGCCTCTTCTGGCATACGCAGACCCAATTTGTGTCCATAGCACACTATGGGGATAGACTTTTGTGATCTCATAGGTCAGAGCAAGCAATGACATGACCGAAATGCTAATTGTTTTGCAAAGACCTGCAAAGTTCACAAGTATGGCTTTTTGGGATAATTGGTTATATACATCAGAGGTGGTCATAGCGCTAGAAGACACGGACAAGAACGAGAGAACAGGACAAGCGCTAACTTTCAACTAACTTTTGAGTTGAAAGTTAGCGCTCGTCCTGTTCTCTCGTTCTTGTCCGTGTCTTCTAGCGCTATGACCACCTCTGCTGCAAAGTTCCATGCAGCAAATTTTCCCCCTTATGCTACTTGGTGAACATGCAGGGAAATTCTGTCAAGTGAAGAGACATGAAAAAAAGTCTTGACCATGGCAAAACTAAGTGGCCACAGGAAGATGGAGACAAATTGATCAACAGTGGGTGAACAAAGGGAGCCTCACAGCACAGAGTCAATGTTTTGACAGTAGGACCTGTCAGCAGATATTTTTATGCACAAATTAATCTTTGACAAGGAATCACCTATAGTTTAGCTAAAGCTTCATGTGTTATACTGGCATTCGAAAATAACATTTAATCTACAACATTCCCTGCTGTGCATATGGCAATCCACGTAACCTCGTGCCATCTTTGTTTAAATCAGTAAACAGTATACAACCCTTCGTTCCACAAGTGTAAACAACAGTGGCGCAGAGGCTCACAATGTTATCTCACGGACATGCGAGAGACTGACCGTCCTCACTGCCAGAGGTTAGTGGAGAGTGTGTGCGCCTGGTGAGCTGGGTTGCTGGACCACGGCACACGTCCCACAGCCGTGTGCCCCCCCCAGGCAGCATTGCTGGCACTGAGCTGCAGGCCAGCCATCTGCTGTTGCAGCTGCACACACAGACATCACCAGTCAGAGAGTCACTGCTGCAAACAGGCAAGGCACACACACCTGGGGCAAGTTGCCTGGCTGCGTCACTGGGCTCAAGAAGGGGTTGCTGGGAAACGGCTGCACCTCGCCCGTCTCACTGGTGCTGCTCCCCGGCATGTGCTGCTGCTGCTGCTGCTGCAAACAGTAGAAACCCCAACTGTTGCAATTTATAGCTCCCCTTGCCTATGTTGTCACAGCAGCTCTGGAATTCCCTTGAGATTAGCAGCATGTCTGTTTCTCCCACTTGAGTACTGCCGTCTATTTTTCATGTTTCAGGCAAAAACCATCAGAGAAGGGGATAAATAAAATTTTATCGATAAACTACAGTGGCTGAACAACCATTTGACCTTTTGGCGCAGGTCTTTCAATTTGGCACAGCGATAAACTTTTTTTTAGCTCAGTGTACATGATCGATCTATAGAGCAGATGTGGTCCATCTTAGCTGAAGTAACTGATAAAAATAGCAGAGCGTGCTTTATGCGTATCAATGAGGCATTCAGGCTATAAATGACCAAACAGAGCAGGTGACCCTGGTGTGGTCACACACCTGGCTCATGAGTTCCATAGCTTTTCACAGTTGGTGTTTGATCTATCCACTCAATTTGTGGCCGACGTTTGACTGCATTGATATGTACAGTAAAAAAAGAAAACGGCAAATGACTAACCCATGAATCACACAGGAGCCACGTAAACAGATTAAAAAAGGCCCTGCAATGCGCCAGAGAAAGCTTGACCAGCACTGATGGCATCACCTTCATGCGGCGATGTGCCGCTATCACGACTGTGCTGCTATCATGATTAGCTAAAAATGTAATGCGGGATTTACGTCAGCACGATATTGTGACAATTGCAGAAAAAGCAATTGCACAATATCGCAATTGAAAAAGCAAGTATTACAGAGCCACGAGCGAAGTGTTGCAACCAAGGAAATGACACATCACCTGCTGAGAACTTTGGCACGCCAATGGCCGCCTCGCGATAGCTGTTGTAAGCACAAAAATGACGCCATGGTGTCCGAGACTAGACCAGGTGCCGTGCGATTGCAGAGGCCATGGGAACGCCATCAACAGGCTTAGCACTAAGGTTTGAGAACCATAGCACGCCAACTTCCTCTAATGCCCTGCTGTCACTGGGTAGCATTATATGACGTCAGGAGAGAGTGAAATGTGCACATTGAGGCTCCAAAATATGAGTGGAGGGTAACTCATTTTGCATGTACTTTGTTTTCCCTGACCAACACCTCGAGTTTGTATGAATAAATTCTTTATAATTCCTTTTGTTCTTTGTTCTATGACATGCTGAGAATAGATCTACAGTAAATCTCGTACATACACCAAACCATCGAAATGTGGTCGCCACAGGTGGGATTTGATCATGGGCTCTCAGGCTTAGCAGCGCAACACCATAGCCACTACGCCACCATGGTGGGTGAACTGCAGTAGGGTTCCCACTTGGGCTTCGTGTGTGTTATATGTGTTCCCTCTTTTGTCGATGTTTGCACGCAAAGATACACGGTCTTAATGGTGGGTGAGCTGAAGCATCCTGTTAAAGTGTTTTCTTTGCATTTTATTACAGCACAAAGGTAAGCAATAGTATAGTCCTTTACTATACCGTCAGAATGCACTGATGAAAAAACATTGCAAATGACCACAAAGGCTCGCTTTCGCATACGCGCTCTGTGCGACAACACTGCCGGAGTACTAAGACTACCGGCGTGCACCATGACAGCGGTGGTGTAGGGCAACTCGTACTGAGAGAAACTGGACAAATGCAGACTATTAACTCTATCCCTAATGCGCCATTGGGCATGGTGAGCCTGCTAACAATGCAGTAGGGTTTCCACTTGGGCTTTGTAGTCTCCGGGTTCTCTCAAGCCGCCTTTGTGCGTAAGGCTTAGGCTTGACGGCTGACTCCCTTGTGCTTGCCGTACAGCCAGGCTTCAGCGGTACTAGGACAAGCAGAAACACGCCAACACACGATAGAATAACAAGCACAACAACCTTTACTGCTCCAGGGGATTCGCGTGGAAGCAGGCTAGGTTTGACTGCGACGTTGCGAACAAAAGCAGGGCGCGACAAAGGATGTGAACGAGATGTTTACCTGAGCTCTTTCCTTCGTCGTACCTCGCAGTCTTCTCCCCTTACCGGCGTTCGCCGGCCGCGCCGATCTCGACCGCCCCGCCTTGTTCTTGGCTCGGTCCAGTGAGCGAGGGGCTCCGCGTACACGTCACCGCTGCATTTGCAATCGGTTTCTAAGAGGGTCGCGCCGCCGCACGAAAAGCCGTTTGGCTCCCCGCATGGGAAGAGGAGAAAAGGCGTCTGCTCTCCTCACTTCCGCGGCGCGCGTAAGGACGCGGGAAAATATGAACCTTCATAATTCCCACATCCCTCCCACCTTAAGACCGAACGCCCCCTTGAATCCAGTGGCGCAATGTTACGGCGGTCTCGCCACAACTAACCTACTCGCTGTCGCGGTTCCCTCAATGCAGTCGGCGGGTCGATGTCTTTCAGATTTCTTCTCATCAGAACCCATTGTCTCGTAACATCCGCCGAAGTCAGCCACACCAGGGTCAGCCAACGAGGGCATGGTGCACTTGTTGGGTTGTCCATCGTCGACCTCTGATCGGATGGCTTGTGCCACTCCAGCCCCGCAGTAGCATGGCGCAGGGACAAAGGTGCACTCTTTAGCGGGTCCTCCGAAGGTTGGCTCTCCATGCCGGAACTCGTCTCTTGTGTCCAGTGGGCCCAGGGAGTGCACGAGCGCGGCTATCTGCTGGAAGGATGGTTGGTGGCTTGTCTTGATCAGCTGAGGTGCAGCCATGGCACCGTGCCGTATGACCTCATTGACTTCCATGCCTAGCTTTAGCTGCTGCTCCATAGGTGCTGGCTGGGCTGCTTCGGGTGGTCCGGACTGGCTACGGTCTGTTCTGCTGACTGTGGGTATTGTAGGGGTGCGCCACGGGGGTCGATGGACATTCGCTTGCCTGCCCACGGGTTCGCGGTGCAGGCGCCGCAGCTTCCACAATGCCTTCCCTCCGGAAGTACCGCTTCAGCTTACCGACGTGAATTGGTCCACTGATACGACCTGTGTTCAGATCCCTCAGCTTGTAGTTAAGTCGCGAGAGCTTCTCAGTAACTTCGAAGGGTCCAACCCATTTGGGTGCTAAACCCGCTGCAAACCCTGTGCTCGCGTCACTGAGTGCGTGGTTGCGTTTCAGGACTAGGTCTCCCATGTCCCGATGCGCTTGGTCATAGGAGGCTTTTTGACTCACCCTTGCCCCTGCGCGGTTGCGATTCGCTTCTATCAGGGTGTTTGCCAGGCGATCACGCAGCCATCGTGCATAGTCGGTGATTGGTGTTCTTGCGCCAGCTGAATCTGTCCGTTTGGCCAAGATTATGTCCGTTGGCGTCTGGAGGTCTCTCCCAAACATAAGGAAAGCTGGCGTGAAACTCGTCGATTGGCTTTCACTCGTTCTTAGGGTGAAGGAGATCGCATCTAGGTGCTCGTCCCAGTCGACGTGCGCTTGGGGGTATGCCCCAAGTAGTGGCTTCACATCTCGATTCCGGCGCTCTGTCATGTTCGACCAAGGATGGTAGCACGTTGTCTTCACTTGCCTTACACCCATCGCTGCGCACGTATCTCCAAAGATTTTCGACGTGAAATACGATGCTTTATCGGTGATCAGCCACTCTGGGAACCCATAGCGGCAGAAGGTCTACGATAGTTTTTTCAGGACCTCCTTCGTTGTCGCTGCTTTAGAGGGTACAGTTCAGCGATTCCACTGAAGTGGCAAGTGATGACTAGCACAAATTTGTGCCCTCTCTATGCGGCAGCGGCCCAATCAAATCGCACGCCACAACTTTCCACGGCTTTGTGCTCACAATCGGTTGCAGCAAGCTGGGCGGCTTCCCGCCACTCGGCTTTCTTGCTTGGCAGACATGGCAGGTTTGCACGTATTTACATACATAACGCTTCATGCCAGGCTAGGTTGAGAATCGACATAGTTTCTTCCATGTCTTTGGTGCGCTCTAGTGGCCATCTATGTCGTGGTAATGCTGCAATGCCGCTCGTCTGAGCTGGCTGCGGGATGACGGCATTGAATCTCTCATTTGAGTCTTCTTTGCCTGGCACATATTTCAGCAAAACTCCGTCCACAGCAAGCAGATAGTTCTCCAGCTAACCCTCAGCTGCCCTAGAGTCCACGCCCACCGTCGTACCGGCAGTTTCGAGGCACTCTCCGACTCACTCTCTCTGGGTCCGTCTCTTCCCTGAAGCTGGCGACCAGGTTTTGAGAACCGCGATGAGCGGCTCGGCCGCCCCCTTCTCCCCCTCATGACCGGCCGGTGGGGTGTCCTTCACCGGCGCCCGTGACAGCGCATCGGCGACCATGTTTGTGGTTCCTTTGCGATAGTGGATCTCGAACTTGAAGCGCTGTAAGGTCAGGGCCCAACACGCAAGCCTCCCGCTTGGCTCACGGAGGCAGGTCAGCCACGTCAAGGCCATGTGATCGGTGTCGACCGTGAACCTTGTTCCCTCTACGTACATCTCGAATTTTCGGAGTGCGTAGATCACTGCCAAACATTCCTTCTCCGTCACTGAATAGTTGCGCTTTGCCGGCGTCATCGCGTGGCTTGCGAATGCCACCGGACTTATCTCAGTCCCTTCTGCCTGAAGGAGCACTGCACCAATTCCGAAATCGCAGGCATCCGCCTGGATCACGAAATGCCTGTTTAGGTCCGGTAGTTTCAGTGAGGCTGTGTCTGCGATGGCCTGAGCGAGATGGCGGAAGCTTTCCCATTGCTCCTGCCCCCATTCCCAAGCCATGCCCTTCTTCAAAAGCTTCGTCAAGGGGGCTTGCATGCGTACGCAGTTGGGAATGAACTTTTGGTAGTAGCCTACCATCCCAAAAAAGCGGCGTACACCACTCACGTCTTGTGGTTCCGGAAACTCGATGATTGCTTGAAGTTTCTCTGGGTCCGGGGACACCTGCCCTCGTTCCACCCAGTAACCGAGCAAGCCCACTTCCGCTCTGCTGATTTACGCCTTGGCGGGGTTGAGTGTGAGGCCGGCTGTCGGGAGCTTTCCCAGGACGTCTCGGAGATGATCCAAGTGCTCTTCGAAGGTGTGCGAGTACACAACGATATAGTCGAGATAGGCAAGTGCGTGATGCCATTTGGCGTCCCCAAGTACGCGGTCTATCAGCCGTTGAAACGTGCTCGAACTTCCAGAGAGGCCGAAGGGCATCTGCACGAATTCGTAGAGGCCCCTGTGGCAAGTAAATGCTGTTTTGCACTACTGTTTGCTGTTTTGTCGTCTGGTCGCATCTCTACTTGGAGATAACCTTTGCTAGCATCCAACGTAGAGAAGTACTTCGCTCCGCCAAGGTTGGAAACTATCTCGTCCACCCTTGGGAAGGGATACGCATCCTTCTTCGTGACTGTATTCAGCCACCGGTAGTCCAAACAGAGACGGGAACTCCCATCCTTTTTGGGGACGAGCACGACTGGGAAACCCCAGGGGCTCGTGGACCGCCGGATGATACCAGCCTCTAGCAGCTCCTGTAGCACCACGTCAATTGCCTCCCGTTTGGCAGGACTGACCGTTCTAGGGTTGGATTTCCAAAGCTGTATGTCACCCGTCTCGATGCGGTGTTGTACCAACGTCCTGCATCCTGGGCGGTCTGTAAACATCTCATCGAAGTCATTTAACAACGATAAGACGCGGTCTCTCTCGTGCTCTTTCAGATCACCGGCGTCTGCCAGGAGATCGCACCTTTTCTGATCCGGTCTCGGCGAAAATCCGTGTTGACAGGCCGCCGCCAGTGGTTTCGGCAGCGCGCGTTACTCTCTTCGAAAAGATTCCTCCTTTCCACTTCAGTTAATGCCGCTACGGCGAAATGCGCGAGCGGCGCCAACGAGTGTTCCCGGTAACCACCATTGCCTAAGTCGATCAGAATGCCACTCTTCACCAAAAAATCTCGGCCGAGGATTACTGGGACCGCGAGGCCCGCCAGATGAATGAATCGCTGCCTCTGACGCCGCTGATTTCTGCGTACGACGAGTCGCACGTCGCCATTCGAGCAGGCCTCTCCGCACGCCAATTGAAGAGGTAGTTTTCGCTGCCGCAACTTGACCCCTCTCTGTTCGAGGTGGGAGGCAACCTCGTCTCCGATCATCGATGCACTTGCCCCGGTATCGAGTAGTGCTTTGAAGGTAGTCCCCGCTATTACGAGATCTATAAAAGGGGCATTCACACTGTTCGGCGCTCCGACTCGAAAGACTAAGATGCCACAATAAAGTTTGCCTCGCAGGCTGTTGGCGTCGCGGCCGGCAGTGTTACCGGCGGCCCGCCTCGTTTCCCTGCTGGTTAGAGCACTCACGTGCGATGTGTCCCGTCTGGGCACAGTTGAAACAGCGCACGGTGTTCCTCGCCGTGGCTTGAGCGAAGCGGAGCTGCTCTGCCGATCCCCAAGCGTCGGGATGAGGTCGGCCATACGTGATGGTTTTTCTAGCGGGTCCGCCTAGCTGCGTCACTGGTCTGCGATCGTCAGATTGGGCGTGATGTTGAGCGCCGGACAAGCCTCCCGACTGTTTTGCTTGCGCGGTCTTCCACCCGTATGAGCAGGGATCGAGGGCACAGTCCAAGATTTCGAACGGTGCGGGTGCACCCGAGGACCGACCCGGCATCGCAGCATGTTCGCTGCTCCTGCACCCGCTGCCGTGCCAAGCGCAGCTTGGTTCCAAGGACTCCGATGGAGGCGGCAGTGGTGGGTAAGTGCGGGCTGCCGATATTTCGGCTTGCACCCTGCGTGATTCTGCGGCCAGCTGAGGTCTCTGCAACGTGAACCCCGCAGGTAAAGTGCAAAGGTAGGATGGCTCTGTCGAATTACTCGTTCCACTCACTCCGTGTTTGAAGTACTCGGATCAATATACTCGAAAAGCTCCTGCATCGCCCGGACGTACTCCACCAGCGATTCGTCCGGGGCCTGCGTGCGTAGCTCTAACCCCCTCCGCATCTGCAGTCGGTAGTCGTACGCAAGGAATTTGTCTCTGAATAGCCACCGAAACTCGTCCATGGTGCTCGCTGTGTGACCTACCAATTGGTATCACCGGGCGGCCTGGCCGACCAGAGCAACCGGGAGAACTCTCTCCAACACCGCACTCTCACGCATGCCAGTTGCTTGCTCGTACTGTCGCAACACCAGTAAAAAAAGTTGGCGCTCATCTGATCGCCGTAACCACTGTACGCCGGTATCGGGACTCCGATGCGAGGCCCGCGTGAAATCGCGGTTTGCAACACCTGTTGCAAAGAGCTCGCCAGCGTTTACAGTAAGAGTTTACTGCAAGATTTGCAAAACTCCCCTGTTTAGGAACTGCTTTTCTGCATGGCTTGCCTAAATTTAGGGCTTCCAGCAAAATTTATGGAGCACAAGTAGTTTTCAGGTAAAATTTTCAATTTCTTTGCAGATAGTGGTTATTAGATAGGGAGGCACTTTGTATATTTCAAAAATTTTGTAGCATTTTTTTAGATACAAGCATATATTTACAAAGTGTTCAATTTTATTCTACAATCTCATTTTTGGCAATTTATATTTTTTATGACAAATCTCATTATTGAAAGTTGTACACCTGAAAAGCACATGTATTCTGCTTTGCTTTCAGGTATTGCATAAAATTATGAGTGCAATAGTTTTTTTTTCTTCTTTTTCCGGAAGAAAAGTGCAATGTAATTATAACCATAACCTATAACAATGTAGGTGGGCTCTGTGACTGCACCTCAACGCAGCCATCTAACCCGCTAATCTTTGCGATGCAGGCGATCGTTCGTGTGTTCGCCAGGCTCCTACTACTGACCTCGGCGCGCATCCTTACCGGTGCGTCATCGGAGTGCGGACTGCAGTGCTCCGAAGCGGCATCGGGATGCTGCCAGCTGTTGCGTGTCGACGATCGGCCTGAGATGGCCGTGCCACCATGGGAACAGTGGTTACCGGAACCAAAAGCATCATGGACGGCCACATCATCATCGACATCCACAGTGTCATCGGCTATAAAAGCGCACCCACCACTGGCATCGCCCCGTGGGCTCTGTGACTGCACCTCAACGCAGCCATCTAACCCGCTAATCTTTGCGATGCAGGTTAGTAAATCCTATACCCTGTTTGCCAAAAAATCAAGCAATTATGTTTTGGTGCAGCTCCCGAGCCCACGGTGCTGTGTTGCCATTGCCGCTAAGTGTACTTGTGTTATTCACTCTTTGCTCATGTTATCGGGAGATATTGAAACTAACCCTGGTCCTGACGGAAATGATGCTGTGCTGGCGGAGCTTCAGAAAATAGCCGTAGGCCAAACCAAGTTAATTGCCGAAGTACAGAGCCTCAAATCCCAGTTAGGTACTACTGATAAAACAATAACCGACTTAAGCAAACGAATGACCGATCTAGAAATGCACTACCAAGCACTCCTTCCCCACCGAAACGACATTGAAAAGATACGGGCAAACACGACCACCATGTCTCGCACGATTGAGGAACTAGAAAACCACTTAGACGATGCCGAAAACAGATCACGTCGAAACAACCTCATATTCTATGGTATATCTGACCCTACTAACAGCGAAACATGGGCCGAATCTGAAAAAGTGATCACTGACTTCTGCCGTAATAATCTCGAAATGACTGTGGAACCACCTGACATAGAAAGAGCTCATCGCCTCGGTCGTCATTCAGTTGGTAAAAAACGTCCGATAATCGTGAAATTCATGCGTTCGAAAACCAAAGACGCAATTCTATCAAATGGCCGTAAACTAAAAAATACTGACTTTGGCATTGGCGAGGACTTCTCTCACCCCGTTCGACACGTGCGGAAACAACTAGTTGCTTTTGCGAAAGGTAGATCTGCAAAGTTTTCCTTACGATTCAAAACCCTGCACATCGGCACGAAACGTAACGTTTTCGATATCTCATCCAACACCGTTAAAGAAATCGCATAGCAATCGGTCCGTCATCATGCTCCAACAAAACGCCAAAGCGCATCCCCTTCCAATCTTCTGTCGTTTTCCGTGATATTCACTAACATCCGCAGTTTCCTTCCAAAGCGTGAACTCATATCGAACATAACTTCATCGTCCAGCAGCAACATACTGATACTAACTGAAACCTGGCTGAACGATAGCATTTCAGATGCTGAAATTCTATCTGATTTGCCCGAATTCCACGTGTACCGTAACGACCGAAGAGGGTCGCGGGGGGGCAGTGTTCTTGTGCAATTCACTGAGGTATACCATGCTCTGTTGTATGCGGCACATCCGACATTGAATCATTATGGCTGATCTGTCACACTCCCCCCGTAACGGTGCTTCTTGGCGTCTCCTATAGACCACCCCAGACTAATCCAGACTACTGTCGACATCTGAACAATTGCCTAAAGCAACTTGTTGCCACTTACCCAAATGCACACATTCTCCTTTTCGGTGACTTTAATTATCGGGAGATTGATTGGCAGAATCTAGGTACTTCCTCATTAACATGTCATTTAGAAGCCAAAAACTTCATTGATGTATGTTTAAACTTTATCCTCAGTCAATTGGTCTCAGAACCAACTCGCATTACGCAAGAAACAGCCAAGATCCTAGACCTAATACTAACTAATACCTCTGAGAACCTATCATCCATCAGTTACCTCCCGGAAATAAGTGACCATAAAATCATACATGCTATATTCCCATTTAATTCCGCCCCAAATCACACATCCGCGAAAACAATATGTCTTTACGATAAGGGGAACTATAATGCAATAACGGAAGATCTTAACACCTTTTTTTCCGAGTACAAATCCCTGTTTAACACTCGCACGATTCATGAAAACTGGTCGATATTCAAAAATAAGTTAAATCTGCTCACTAACACGTTTATCCCAAGAGTCACCTTTTATACTAATCACAATAAGCCATGGTTTACTTCACATCTAAAACGACTAGAAAACAAAAAGAAACTGTGATAGATTGTGAAATCACACGAAGTGACGTCAGTGGGCAACGAGAGAGCGTGCGCCAGTTTTGTGCCTGTCTTCTGTTATCACCAAGTGTGCTGATACCTGTCACCGTCTTAGCTATATAAGCAGTGTCCTTCTTGTAATAAACGCTTTTGTGTTCCGTGTCGTTGAGACTCACGCGTCCGTTCATAACAGTGGCGACGAGGCACGGTCTAACCCGTGCGTGGGCCAGGGTTTTCCGGCAGCATGGCAGCCGGTAGTCGCATTCGAGAGTTCAACCTCAGTGAAAACTCGTCGTGGGTGGAGTATGTCGAGCGCATTGAGTTGTATTGTGCAGCGAGCAAGCTCACAACGGATGAGGACAAGCGAGCGGTGTTGCTCAGCTGCTGTGGCCCAGAGACGTACTCCCTCATAGCCACTCTCGTGAAGCCGTCGCGACCGCCAAACGTGGACTACCAAGTCATCGTTGATGCAGTAAAGAAGCACGTCAACCCGAAGCCATCGGAACTATACGCGAGGTACGTCTTTTCTAAGCGAGACCAGCAAGAAGGGGAGGGCGTAGCCGACTATGTCACTGCTATGCGCAAGTTATCCGACAACTGTGGATTTGGCGGAACAAAATTTCCATTAGAGGAAATGTTGCGCGACCGGTTGGTTTTTGGAATCTCGGACAATGTGGTTCAACAACGATTGTTGGCGGAAAAAAATCTGACGTTCGAGACGGCATATGAATTGGCAATCACAGCAGAAGCAGCTGTCAAGCAGCAAAAAGTAATTCGGAGCAACACACAGGAGCCCGAATTCCAGCAAGAGTTAACGTCGAAAGTAGAAATGGAAGCCAACAAGAAGCAACCAGAGAGGCAGAGGGTTTGTTTCCGCTGTTTGGGAGCGCATCCAGGATGGCGTTGCAGATACAAAGATTCGGTGTGTTTCAACTGCGGCGGAAAGGGGCATTTAGCCAAAGCATGCTGAAAAAAGCCAGCGGAGGTGGAAGCGCAGCTCGAGGATAACAAAAAAGCAGCGAAGAGCGAGTACGACGATTTGTTCAGTATCAGCCAATTAAAAAGCGGGACGCCAAAGTACGTCATCACTGTAGAGATCGGAAATGAAATCGTGCCGATGGAAGTAGATTCTGGAGCGGCCAGGTCGATTATCAGTATGAACGAATTTCGGAAGCTGCAAGTGGCGAAGCGGATCAAGCTGGACAAGTGCGACACGCAACTGGTGACCTGGACAAAGGAAGGTCTGGACGTGCTGGGAAAAGCGTCTGTGCCCGTGAAGTTCAAAGACCGAAAATTTCAGCTGCCGCTACTAGTACTGAAGAACGACGGGAACGCTCTACTGGGCCGAAATTGGTTCCAGCCATTGGGAATCAGCCTAACAGGTCTTCATAACATAAAGGTCGGACCTCAAGCGATAATGGAAAAATTCGCAGACGTGTTCAGTGAAACATTTCCAGGCGCAAATCTGCCACGCATCCACATCGAACTAAAGGAGGCCGCCCAAGCCCGGTTCCTGAAGTGCCGCAGCATTCCGTTTGCCATGAAGGAGGAAGTAGTTGCTGAGTTAAATCGCTTGGAGGAACTGGGAATTCTAAAACCCACCCAATATTCAGACTGAGCAACGCCAATCGTCGTGGTGCGAAAGAAGGACGGCTCCCTACGAATATGCGGAGATAATAGGAGCACGGTGAACCAGTCCGTAAAAAGTAATGTATACCCGTTACCCACAAGCAAAGAACTGTTTGCCCGATTAGGAAGGGGGCGTGTTTTTTCCAAACTCGACCTGACGCAGGCTTATCAGCAACTATTAGTGGATGAAGAAACGGCGAAGTTGCTCACGATAAATACCGTGCAAGGGCTGTACAGGGTTTGTCGGCTGCCGTTCGGCGTGTCCGTTGCCCCTGGGGTGTTCCAAAGAACCATGGACATGGTGCTGGCCGGAATGCCGCAAGTAGCGGTATATCTGGATGATATCCTGATTGCCAGCGAGTCTATCGAGGAACATGAACGGATGCTTGCCGAGGTCCTCAGCCGATTGTCCAAAACCGGGCTCCGAGTTCAAGCGGCGAAGTGCGAATTTTTCAAGGAGGGCCGTGAGTTTCTGCGGCATCGAATTGATGCTAAGGGCATCTACCCCTCGAAAGCAAAGGTTGAGGCCATCCACCAGGCTCCTGCTCCGAAGAACAAAAAGGAACTGCAAGCCTTTTAGGGTATGATCAATTTCTATAATCATTTTTTGAAAGGCAGGACAGAAGTAGCTGAAAAATTGTATCGGTTGTTGGATAACAACGTACCATGGAACTGGAGTTCCGAGCACATGGAAGCGTTCGAGAGCCTGAAGAAGTTGCTGACCTCTAACTCGTTACTGGTGCATTTTATACCTGATGCCCCATTAGTGTTGTCATGCGACTCGTCATCTGTGGGAGTGGGGGCAGTTTTGTCTCACCGCGACAACGAAGGAAATGAGCAGCCTGTGGCCTATGCGTCTCGAACATTATCTAAGGCTGAGCGTAATTATGCTCAGATCGACCGTGAAGCTCTTGCCGTGGTTTTTGAGGTGCGACATTTCCACCAGTACCTTTGTGGGCGAAATTTTCTTATTCTCACGGATCACAAGCCCTTGCTAGGAATCTTTCAGCGGAAAACGCAGATTCCGGCGGTTCTTTCGCCTCGCATGTTAAGGTGGACTCTAATGCTATCAGCCTACGAATACGCGCTCGATTACAGGAAAACCCAGGACCATGGAAACGCAGATTGCCTGAGTAGGTTGCCGGCTCCCTTAACCCGACAGGACACTGAAGTACCGGGTGACATACTCCTACTGGAAGCTGTGGAGTACCCTCCAGTGAGCGCACGAGAAGTGGCAGCGTACACCAGCAGTGATCCCCAGCTGTCCCAAGTGAAGAAATGGATCCTGGAGGGTTGGCCACGCGAGCGAGTAGCCCCGGAGTACTCTGCGTATGAGCACTCTACGCCACACTCCGAAACCGGCAAATCACCTGCAGAAGTCATGCTGGGTCGGAACTTCAGGACGGCCATATCGACCCTTCAACGGGACGAGAGCGAAGCAAGATGCCTGCTGCCGCCTCCACAACGTGGGTTCCTGCCGGGTGATACTGTGTACGCGAGAAACTTCCGGCCCGGCCCCGAGTGGGTTCCTGGTCGTGTGTTGCGACGTTTGGGCCACGTCATGTACGAGCTGCGGACTGCAGACGGTACTGTGCACCGACGCCACCGGGACCACGTGCGCCGAGCATGGCACGATGAGCCCGGAGGCCATGAAACGTCGCCCTCTTTTGCGCTCCCGGATAAACCAAGCCCCACCCTGGGACCTGTCGGGCCTGAGACGCCGCAGCCTCTCAGGCGTTCCACTCGCCAACGCCGCCCAGTGCGACCTTACGGCATCGATGACTAAGGGAGAAGGGATGTGATAGATTGTGAAATCACACGAAGTGACGTCAGTGGGCAACGAGAGAGCGTGCGCCAGTATTGTGCCTGTCTTCTGTTATCACCAAGTGTGCTGATACCTGTCACCGTCTTAGCTATATAAGCAGTGTCCTTCTTGTAATAAACGCTTTTGTGTTCCGTGTCGTTGCGACTCACGCGTCCGTTCATAACAGAAACGCTTGTTTCGTTCATCTAAACGCAACGGTACTCAAACCGGTTGGGAAAAATACCTCGAAGCTGAAAAATCATACTTGCGATCCAGAACGCCAAGCACTCATTTTATCACAATAACCTACAAAACCTACTAATCAGCAATCCCAGACAATTTTGGAAAGTTTTAAATCCTAGACACATTCATGATATTACACTTACTAATGACTCTCACGAACCTGTCACTGACCATGAGTGTGGGGAAATATTTAATTATGCATTTGCATCTGTGTTTACTAAAGAACTTGACACACCCTTACAGTTACCATTAGTTAAGATAGAAGCAGTTATGCCAGCTATCACATTTTTCAAGGAAGGCATTGCATCCATAATTGATAACATGAAGCTTTCTTCATCAGCCGGTTTGGACTCGATCAATTCAAAACTCCTGAAAAACGTTTCATCAATTTGTGCCGCATATTTATCCTTAATCTTTTCACAGTCACTCTCCTCAGGAATCATTCCAGATGACTGGAAAATGGGGAAGGTCGTTCCCGTTTTTAAATCAGGTAACAGAGACTCACCCCTGAATTACCGCCCCATTTCATTAACTAGTGTGCCCTGCAAAATCATGGAACACGTCATCTACTCTCACATTATAAGTATCTTGGACTAATGCCATTTCTTCCATCCTTCCCAACACGGGTTTCGTAAAGGCCTCTCTTGCGAAACAGTTAGCGCTCTTCCTTCATTACCTACACACTTATCTTGACCGTAACATGCAGACTGATGTCATCTTTCTAGACTTTGCGAAAGCGTTTGACAAAGTTGCTCACCGCCGTCTTTTACTAAAGCTTTCACAACTGAACCTTCATCCTAACATTCTTCAGTGGATTGAACAGTTTCTAACTAATCATTCTCAGTCAGTCTTTGTTAATGGTCACCTGTCTAACACTCTCCCAGTCACTTCAGGCGTTCCGCAAGGATCAGTACTCGGCCCACCTTCAATGATTTACCCCAGCATGTTTCCTGCAGCATTCAAATGTTCGCCGACGACTGCGTCATTTACCACACCATCAGTAACGTTGCGGGGATTGAGGGAGGCGCCGGTGCCATTGCGCGGGCTCTGCCATCCCTCGCCATCGTTCCCCGCAGGCCTCCTTCTCCGCCCGCGCCGCCTAACCGGTTCCCGCGGTGGCGCTGCGCACGCGGCGGTTGGCGGTGAGGGCGGGGCGCTGACGTCACTACGCGGCCGGTTGTCGGCTGCTAGCGGCGTAGCGTGCCTCGGGACTTCTCTCCGGGACCAGCGCACGGTACGTTGATGCTTTCCTCTCGTCCGCCGACACCTTTGTGACTAGGACTGGAGCTCACGCACGGTGCCTTTGCCCGTGCGGGGAGCGCGTACTTTGTGCTGATCCTTTCCCGACGCTAAGCCGACGAGCGGTGCCATTAGTGCTCGCGCGAGGTCGTACCTCGCCGAGCCGCACTTGCCGAAAGCCTAAGCCGAAGGATATTGCCCGTGCTCTCGCGAGTTGACCCATTGGTTATCGCCAGAGCAAGTAGCATAGCCGCCGGGACTTTTCCTAGCGGCGTGTCCCAGCTTGAGCCTGTGCTCTCGCCGCGACGTGCTATAGGCGCCTGTTATTGTATTTTCGCCCTGGTGCGGGAACCCTTTGGCTCCCCTCCGTGCAGGCGTTTATGAAGTGCTGGTGCCGACGGTTTCAGTAAACGGTTTCCGTCAACTCAGGGCTTTACTGTGTTTTTGCATGCGCTCGGTAGCCCCTTGCGGCCTCTGAGCTCGCGAGCGAGCGGTGCTGGAGGCGACGGCTGATGCGGCCCTGTGGCTCGCTAAGCTCGAACCCGCGGTGGTTGGTCTCCTGTGAGACACCAAGAACCCACAACGTTCATGATCAATTTGATCTTCAGGCAAATCTTAACAACGTGCTGAATTGGTGGAACAACTGGCTAATGTCCCTCAACCCTACTAAATGCAAACTCGTCTCCTTCTCGCGTCGCCACAGTCCACATCGTTTCCAATATTCTATCGCTAACACCCCAATTGAATTAGTACCATCATATAAATTGTGGGGATGCGCGACTCTCACGCGTCCCCCGATGTTTTCCCCGCATGTCTCCTGTAGTCCGGCTTCTCTGCGTGGCTAAGCCCGGCGGTGGTTGTGGCGCGTTGCGAGAGATGGCGCTAGTGTCGCGATGCTAATGCCACCGAACGGCGGGGTCACTTGGGAGAAAAAGGTCGGAGGCGCTCGCTTTGGGTTGGGATCGGCGGTCAACACGCACGAACGCTTCGCGCGTGCGCCGGCCGCTTCGCGCGACCGTCGCGCGAAGCTAAGAGCGGGACACCGGTATGGACGAACACGGATCGTTCGAGCGCGCCACCGTTCGCGTGACCGTATACGTGAACGACTAGGCGATGGTGTCATAGCATGGGCGAACGTATTCGCTCGCTATCGGGTCGCGGTGAGTCGGACTTCCTTGATTTGTCGCGCGCCCGTGTGAATGTTCTATTGGTAGTAATTCGGCTAGCATGTATTAGTGTATGAAAGGTGCAATAAATGCCCTTTTGATTGTCTGCACTACTGCGTTGTCGTTCCTTTGTCCCAAGAGCACATGTGTGAGACCCCACAAAATATCTAGGATTAACCTTGTCTTACGATTTATCATGGCAAACCCATATTGGTAACATCATTTCAGCATCGAATAAAACACTCGGTTTTCTCAAGCGCCATCTCCGTCTTGCCCCCCCCACATGTAAAATTATTAGCATATAAATCACTTATTAGACCAAAATTAGAATATGCATCTGCCATATGGAGCCCGCACCAAGCATATTTAATCAATGCATTAGAAGCCGTCCAAAATCGTGCCGCCAGATTCATTCACTCTTCCTACTCATACGACGTCAGCGTTTCATCCCTGAAAGCGAAATCCAGCCTACCACCCCTTTCTTTTCGTCGCCGCATTGCAAGTCTCGTCCTTTATCATAAATCCTTTCATTCTTCTTTGAATCAGCCACCTTATATAAGAGCCGCAACACGCATATCTCACCGCACCAGTCATCAACTTCAGGTTACCCGCCCACCATCGCGCACTACTACTTTTGCTGCCTCATTCTTTTTTCGAGCAGCTACAGACTGGAACGGCCTGCCCTGGGACATCGTCACCATTGCTTCATCATCTACTTTTCAAGACTGTATTAGTGATCACCTACAATACTAAAACTGCTTGTTTGTTAATATAAATAAAATCCCACCCCTTATGTAATGCCCCCCAAAAAGGGGCCTTAAGGAATAAAACTGAACTGAAGCTGAACTGAAAAAAAAACGAAAACTTTCTCTACGATAGGGAATGAGTTAAAGTAATGAAGTGTGAAAATCAGTCAAGGACCATACTGGTGATTACCGTATTTTATCAATTTTAACATCCCCCAATTTTTGCAGGCTTAATACGAACATACAATTACAGCTGAACATAACGTTCACCATCAGAAACACAAAAACAAGGCTTTTATGATGAAAAAGGCGTGTCGTGGTCAACATTTGCTCTTCATTGGCCACAGATAAAAAGCATACGGGGGCAGTACTCTTGAGTTTAAACATACTATCATTGTCACGATTATGCATCGAACTTGTCGAAGTATGTATCTGACAGCATTCCTGGTGCAGATGGCGAGCTCGGCACAGTGCCAGGAATGCTGGGGCCACATTCCCGACGCATTCAGTGCCGAGTTGCACGAAATCTCGCAAAAGTGATGGTACAAGCAACGTCCAGGGAATTTCTGGACTCATTTTCTCTAAGAAAAGGTGCATGTTAGATTCGGATAAGTACGGAATTGCACAATTTTCCATTTTTGTCATTAGGCAGTGAAAATGATTATTGTGTCTCACTTAGTTTTAATTACTTCAGACGTGTGGTTAAAACACTGGCAAAAATATGAGTTATTAGCGGAGAAATTCGTAAACAAAGACCAAATATCTCTTCCTCAATTTCTCTCAACCCAGATTCGGCGCTGAAACAGTGTTGTCATGGATTTCATTGCTCTCAGCGAATCAGAGGCCACCATGATACGTCACCGCTTGCATAAATGGTTGAGGCACTCGCTCAATCATGGGCTGCATGGCTGCTGCGTTTGCGTTCGCTGCGACATTTGCTTAGGTGTTCTGTGGCTGCTATGGATACCTTTGCTGACGCTGAACCTTGCAACGAAGAGCTCGCCAGGGAAGCAGGACTGCATTTGAGTGACTTCAGTGAAATGGAGCGCGAAATGATACTCTGTGCTCGCGCGGTAGGTCTTTCTGCGTACGATGGCGGTGAGCAGCCAGCCGTGCCGATGGAAAGCGAAGCTTCGTTTTGTCGACGGAAGGCGAGGCGGCCGGTCCACCAGTCGATGTTCCCGACACAACAAGCGTAGAACGTTGCGCGTGTACTTGATATGGTCTTTTTCGTTTTTTTTTTAATGACATTCAGCACTCAATGAGCCATCAGTTTGCTGCTGCAGGGTATCAGGAGGGGATTTGATGAAGGCGACATTGATGGGACTGCTGCTCGAGAAAGGACTGGCCTCTGGGCACGCCAAGATACTTTCCGAGGGCAGGATTATATACATAATCCAAGGGCGAGAAATGCAGAGAGCCCACCATCGGTTTCTCTGGCTCTTTTGCCGTTTTATCATCGGCAGAGCACAGAGCCATTGCGAACGCCGGGGCTCATCGCGCGGCACCACATGAAAGGACACAGTCGGGTCGACACTGCCGCTGCCCCTGAGCAAGCACCTTGCGCTGTTTATACAGCCCTCAACACTACACACACGAGGCATTTTCTGGCTGTTTCCCACGAAGTCACCGTTCTTCGAGCCACGCAATACGCAACCAAACAATGCAACACTGTAGAGCGGAACAGGCGCGCGCGATGATGCATGGAGCAAAAATGAAACTACGAAACTATCACGACCCCATGTATTGCCACGGCATTTTTTTATATTACTTGTTTGATTTTGCGCTAAACTTGTACATCCTCGCTTGAAACGGCTTAAAAAGTTGGCAAATGCTGCTTATGTACGTTTAAGGTGTACTTCATTTTGCGTTTTATTAACAGCGATAAATCGCTCTTGTTCAATTGCGGCCGGGCTGTGTTTGTGATCTTCGACATCACGAACGTGTAGTGCGGGAAATTCGAAGGGGCGTCAGCACCTATCCTTCAGTTTTTCGCTCTTTTCTCGCTTATTAAACATCTGTTCGCAGTAAGAATGGTATTTCTGTGATGGTGATAGGATCATCTACCATTTAAGCTGAACTTCCGGTTTCTCTTTAGTGTCCCTTTAAGCCAACATGAAATGGAAAAAAAAAATTGCGTAGCTTGCACTGGAAGCGCAATGCTAAAGAGACAGCGGAGCTGATGGGCACCTAGCTAGTCCTGACTTTTGGGCTAGGCTAAGCACTACCAAGTCATCCCCAGCATTTTCCGAAACTTACTGATTATTTGTCAATTATCGATTAGCTATTATTGGCTATCACAAGGTACTGGCTACGTATATGGGCTAGGCTAAGCACTACCAAGTCATCCCCGGCATTTTCCAGAATTTAATGATTATTGATCGATTAGCTATTGATTGGCTTTTGATGACTAAGCTTAAGTAGTCCCAACCATGCTTAGCTAGACTTAGCCAGGCTCAGCTTCGCTAGTTCACAGGGGTATGTGCAAATTGCGCTTGGACCCTTTCTGCCCTACTGCCAGGACTGGCCCACATTTTCTGTTCGCAAATCATGGGCTAACGGCCGTCTTGAACAGCTCCGTTGTTAAAACAGAAGTTTGTGAGCACTGAGGCATCTGGGGACTATGCACTAACCCAATTCTGTCAGGTTATGTGCTACTAGAATGAATTGCAATACCTGAGGAAGATGCATGCTGCCTCCAGGCATCGATGCAAGCCCTTGGAGAAACACGTTTGGAGTTGTGTAACCACCACCTGAAATGCACAAAGAATGTTAGGCCAATCAGGGACACATTTATTGTTTCTTCTTTGCCTTCTGTACACAAACCGAAAGGCCACTATGGCAGTTTGTGGATGTCTTACCTACAAGGCTGCGCCTAAAGTACCATATAAACAGGAATATAAGCCGACATATTGTCTGAAAGAAACCTAGCTAACTCACCCTCATCTCAGAGAGCGGTCTTTAGCAGAATGTGAGTTAATTGTCCTCTGGCAACCTACGGTGTGCGCGTATGCATATTGGCAAACGCATAACCAAAGCCGTTTCCATGTACAAATGTTATCTTGTTACTCGTGTCTCTTGTTTGCACTCTTCTCATCGATTCCATGAGTGATTTGTCCGTTTTTTTTTTCTCTGATGAGCAATGAGTCATCATCATCAGCCTATTCATGTCCACTGCAGAACGAAGGCTTCTCCCTGTAATCTCCACTTACCCCTGTCTTGCGTTAGACTATTCCAACTAGCGCCTGCAAATTTCTTAAAATTCATCACCCCACATAGTTTTCTACCGTCCTCGACTGCGCTTCCCTTCTCTTGGTATCCATTCTGTAACCCTAATGGTCCACCGGTTATCCATACTACGCATTACATGGCCTGCCCAGCTCAATTTCTTCCGCTTAATGTCAACTAGAATATTGGCTATCCCCGTTTGTTCTCTGATCCACACCGCTCTCTTCCTGTCTCTTAACGTTAGGACTAACATTTTTCGTTCCATCGCTCTTTATGCGGTCCTTAACTTGGTCTCGAGCTTCATTGTTAACCTCCAAGTTTCTGCCCCATATTTTAGCACCAATAGAATGCAATGATTGTACACTTTCATTTCAACGAAATTGGTAACCTCCCAGTTAGGATTTGGCAATGCCTGCCGTATGCACTCCAATCAAATTTTATTCTTCTGTAAATTTCTTTCTCATGATCAGGGTCTCCTGTGAGTAATCGACCTAGATAAACTTACTCCTTTACAGACTAGAGCCTGACTGGCATTCCTGAATTCTTGTTCCCTTGCGAGGCTATTGAACATTATTTTTGTCTTCTGCATATTGTCAAGTGCCTTGTGAGAGAACGGGCGACGTGACGTATATTGAGGGTAGCGGCTCCTGAAAAGCACGGCGCTGGGAGCTGGCTATCGAGCGGGCGGAGAAGCACGCACACTTTCTTGTCCGTGCCTGCCTCTTAGCACTTACCCACTACTGCTGGTGGCATTTCCCCCCTTCATCGGAAAGAGCATCGAGCCATGCTCAAGAAGCGGCGTAAGAAAAGGAGGGGGGAAAAAAAAATGTGGTGAAGGCAGATGCTTGTGCAAAGGACACAATGACAGCTACAGGAAAAACAAAAGCACAGCAGCGGTGAAACGCGACGGGCCCAGTCTCAAGAAACAGAGAGGTTGTAAACAGTAGCGTAAGTAGAAAGATGAATAAAAAAAAATAATCACATATGGTTTCATGTGATATGGTTTCATGCGCACAACGTGAACTACGTCAGGGCGAGGTTGTTGACGCCATGTTGGTGCCGCACCATCCGGAACGACTTCGTAGTTCACATCACTAATGCGGCGCAGCACTTTGTATGGGCCAAAATAGTGGCTAATAAACTTTTCACAAAGGCCACGGCGGCGAACAGGGGTCCACACCCACACTTGGTCTCCGGGATTGTAGCACACGTGTCTGTGGCGGATGTTATAACGCCGTGCATCTGCGCACTGCTGCTGACCGATGTGCAGCCGCGCGAGGTGGCGGGCTTCCTCAGTGCGCTCAGCAAATTCTTCGGCGTCAGTCGTTAGCGCGGCGTCTGGACACTGAAGCATAAAGTCCAGCACTGTCTGAACTTCGCGGCCGTAAAGGAGGCGAAATGGTGTGAACAGCGCCGCCTCTTGTACGGCGGTATTATACGCGAAGGTCACATAAGGCAAGATGCGATCCCATGTTTTGTGCTGGACGTCCATGTACATAGAGATCATGTCTGTGATGGTCTTGTTTAATCGCTCCGAAGTCCGTTGGACTGCGGATGGTAAGCAGTCGTCTTTCGATGCATGGTGTTGCTCAATTGAAAAATTTCCTCCATGAGCTGTGCTGTGAACGCCGTCCCTCTGTCGGTGATGACTAGAGACCGGATTTTAGGCAGATGCCTTTTTTGTTCCTTGCGCTCCTATCGCCCCACTTTGATATATGAGCATGAATTAGAGGTTAAGAAGGGCTTTTATAGTGTTTTTATAGTGCCTATAAATGCCTATATTGACGTTTGTGCCTAAATGCCTATAAATGCCTATTTTCAATATTGGCGCCTATATGAACACTATTTAGCCTCAAGTTTCACTTTCGAGTGTAGTTACAGACCGTTATTGATGTTACCGGGCAACATTGATTGTTCAGAACTCTAAGGGGTTTGTGGAGATGGGTTTGCACAAGGCTTACCCTACGAGCGACGGTCAGGAAAGGGCACGACGCTCCTCCACTCCGCAACGCACAAAGGCGCTACGGCAGCGTTCGTCGACTCTCCGACACGGCGCAGAGAAGGCTCCAAAGTCAGATCGCCAACAAACACGGGTTTATTCACCCAAGGTACAGCTCAGTGCTACAGTCACGGCGCTTACGGGCCAAGGCTCGCCGCAAGACCGATCGAGTACGCGCGCCCGCTGCGCTAGGGCTAACCGGGTAGCAGTCCGCCAAGCGCGATAACGAGGAGTCGCGAGAACAAAGGTCTCATGTAACCACCTCGTTGCGAGCCTGTGAGCCTCTGCCGCGGCGAGGAAGCGCTCAGCGGACGAGAGCTCGGGTGGAGAGGGTGCCCGGGGGCCGCCTCGCGGGAGGCCAATCAGGGCGCGTCCTGGTGACGTGTCTCGCGGGGCAAGTCCAATCCCGGGGGGGAGAAGCACGGTTTGCGCGGGAAAGTAAGTCCGGCACGCTCGCCATGTTGCCGTTACGGCGGCGGTTCCCGGGGATCGAGCTAAGTGCCACGCGCGAGCTGGGGGACGAGGCGCCGGAAGGCACCTCGATCCCCACAGGTTCAACCTAGTCCTTTAGTTCAACCAACCCCCGGAAAACAACTGCTAGCAGCATTGAAATGGGATGCGCCGGCCAGCATACGCCGCTGCGTTGACATTGCGCGAGTGGTTGGCGAAAGCAAAACCTCGGAGAGCCGTCTGGGGAAAGGAGAGTGAAGAGCAAAAGAAGAAAGAAAAATGTGATGTGCGCGCGGCTTTTGTTTTGTTTGTAATTTACTTTTTAAGGTGTTTACCGCCGTCGCGTGGTTCTTCTCAGCATACGAGGTCATTCTCAGTGACAAGAGGCACAATTTTGAATCCAAAAATCTGGAGATGGTATGGTAGTTTGCTATTGTTTCCACAATCGTCACAGTGATTCTTAGACTACATTCCGCGTGCTCTCCAAACATGTTTCTTCAAGCATGTGCACTTCAAATGGGCGGAAGTGTATTTGGCAGTGTTCGGACGTCTTGCCTGTACAATTCGGATAATGTCATTGTATATGAGGAAATTGCGAAGAGTTGTACCTAACAGTCCTCATGTAAGAACATGCTCATTTCTTAAAAAATCGTAGTCTCTCTTGCATTTGTTATTTGTCTGTTTTTGTTGTGTCTTAATTTAATTGTGCCAGGCAGACATAAAGTATCGTTTTTTAAAGCAGTATTCCAAGCTTTCAACTATTCTTTTTCATGCTTGTTTCACTATATGCGACGTTCGAGTACAGTGGCCGTTGAACATGAATATGAGCAGTGTGCGCCAAATGATTGTGATCAAATGATCGTGATCGTGATCAAATGATCAAATGAATTACGCCAAATGATCGTCATTAGTCCAGCAGTTTTATGGGACAATTGCACGGTTATTTTCAACTGTTGGCGCCTTTGTGCCATAGCCAATAACATTTCTTGTTTCCCTATCGTAGATATAGGCCGCGCACGTCTTCGTATGAAATTATTTGCACTTATGTAAAAATTTATTGTGTCTATATTTACGACGTTGGAGGCCTAAAACATTGTTTTGCCTAACTATTTTTGGCGCCTAAAACGCCCTTTTTTAATGCCTAAAGATCCGGCCTCTAGTGATGACAGTGGATGGGGCACCATGATGCAATACAATGTGACACAAAGAACTGCGCTACCTCAGAAGCCGTGGCGCGTGGGAGCGCCTAAGTCTCGGCATAGCGCGTTAAATAGTCAGTTGCAACAATCATACACTTGTTGGCATCGGGTGACAGAGGAAAAGGCCCAAGAATGTCCAAGCCGACTTGGTCGAATGGCCGATGAGGTGCTTCAATGGATTGCAATAACCCGGTGGGCTTCATGGGCGATGACTTTCGTCGTTGGCATTCACAGCAGCCTCTAACGTACTGAGTGACACTTGCCGAAAGCCCGGGCCAGTAATACATGAGGAGCCTAAGTGGCCAGACGTGGGCTCGTCATGGCAAGCAAAAAGAATATCGTCCCGCAAGTCTTGAGAGGTAAGCTCGGTCGTTCGAACAGGCACTTTTCTTGTAAAGCATGTTATCTCATAGACAGAAGGACGTCAAAACGCGATGTAGATGGCGTGGTATGATGGTTGGGCGGCCCTCCAAGTGATCCATGACAGGTCGAATTTCAGGGTCGTCCCGCTACCATCTGATTAAGCCTGATGCAGTCATGGCACCCAGGAAGCCGTCATAGTCCTCCGACTCTCGATGGACAGATTCGGCGGGTGCACGCAACAGTGTGTCAGCGTCTTCGTGCTTGCGCCCAGACTTGTAAATGATAGTGACGTCAAATTCCTGTAGCCGCAAGCTCCACCGTGCCAGTCGTCCTGAAGGATTGCGTATTTTTGCCAACCAACATAGAGCATGGTGGTCTGTCACCACTTTGAAGGGACGGCCGTAGAGATAAGGATGAAACTTCGTGATTGCCCACACCACCGCGAAACTCTTTTTCTGTGGTAGAGTAGTTTGCCTCGGCATGGGACAGCGAGCGGCTAGCATAAGCTATCACTCTTTCATAGCCGTTTTGACGTTGGACGAGTACTGCGCCAAGACCGATGTTACTGGCGCCAGTATGCACCTCTGTGTCAGCCGCGTCATCAAAATGTGCCAGGATGGGTGCTGACTGCATGCGCTGTCGGACTTCAGCGAAGGCCGCCTGTTGCTCATTCGTGCAGGTAAATGGCGTGTCATCCCTTGTAAGGCAAGTCAGGGAATCTTCTATCTTTGAGAAGTTTTCAATGAAACGGCGATAATACGCACACAAGCCCAGGAAGCGCCGCACGGCCTTCTTGTCGGCAGGAGGAGGAAATGCTGCTACCGCAACAAGTTTGTCGGGATCGGGTCGGACTCCTCTGGCGCTTACGACGGGTCTGAGAAACTTCAGCTCTTCATAACCAAAGTGGCACTTTTTTGGTTTAAGCAAGATCAGCCAATTGGAACGCTTCTAGCGATCCGAATGCTCTTCGAACGTTTCAGAAAATACGACATTATCGAGGTACACCCAAGACAAGTCTGCCACTTCAGTCCAGAGAGGACAGTATCTATCATTCGCTGGAAAGTAGCTGGGGCTAAACACAAGCCGAAAGGGAGCACTCGAAATTCGTAGAGGTCGTTGGGAGTAACAAGGGCAGTTTTTTCGCGGTCTTGTTAATCTACCTTGATCTGCCAGTACCCGCTTTTCAACTCGAATGATGAAAAATACTGGGTGCGCCACAGTCTGCCTAACGAGTCGTCGATACGAGGCAGAGGGTAGACGTCCTATTTAGTTACGTTGTTGAGCTTCCGGTAGCCAACACAGAAACGTAGCGTTCCATCTTTCTTTTTGACAAGAACGACCGGAGATGACCATGGGCTGTTGGAAGGTTCGATAACGCCGTCTTCAAGCATCTCTAGGACTTGTGTACGGATCGCCTCGCGTTCTTTTGCCGACACACGGTAGGGCTGCTGGCGTATTGGGCGTGCGCTATCGCATGGTGGTGATCCAGTGTGATTGACGTCTGGCGAACTTTAGAAGAACTTGCGAAACATTCCCTGAATTCAAGCAAGAGCTCCCGCAGTGATGCCTGGTTATCTCTCGATAGCTCTGAATTGATGTCGATGCTGCCCAGTGACTTGTCAGCCATTCCCACAGCTTCAGAGGTAAAACATTCAGCCACGTTCTCTATTTGGTCGGCAAACGCTATCGAAGTACCGTGGAACAGGTTTCGATGGTCGTTACTGAAGCTGGTGACTGTCACGAGTCGGGGGTGTGCGGGTGTCATAAGAGATGGAGGAGGAAGACGCATGTCGACACAGCAAACAGATTTTTTAATTACAACCAAACTCCAAAACGTAAAAGGACACTCACTCAAACTAATACATAACCGTAACACTAATACAACCTAGTTTGTAAACACTAAATATATCCTTATTTCCACCTACGTTAAGTTCTCGGCGTTTACCACATCAAAGTCTGGCAACCCTGGCCTACATCTGCAACGCTACGAAAGAGAGTCGTCTTACTGCGCTCGTCGTCGCACGTATGTTCCAGTTTGAAGCTCGTCGGCTCTTTTCCCAAGAAATCGGTGCTCTTGTCGATGGTTTTATCATTGCCTTGCCGTCGTCACGTCACCTCCGCGTCGGGCTCGTCCGCAGCATTGAGGGCGCCGACGCCTCGCGTTGTCGGTGGTGAGCTCGTCGGTGATGGCGCTGCTAGGCCCACCTGGATAGGCCTAACGTCGGGATGCGTCGCAACTTCTTGAGTGCCGACGTGGCGTCCCAAGGAATATCGAATGGGCATTTATTGTCTGCCGCAGAAGAGGGATCCTCTCTGGGGTGCCCGGCCCCGCCGTGAGAGGCTGCAACCAGTCCAGGAGCCTCGCTCGAACTTCGCCGAGGTCGACGGCCACACCTTGGACGGCCAACGTCACGGACTCAGCCATACCCCCAAGTCTCCCGTTGCCAGAGCATAGCTGACGATGCGACCTTCCTGGCCCGGAGCCACGTCGATAATCGCCGGACAGCCCTGTTCATCCCTCGATTACGCCTCGGGTCACACGCCTCGAGGGCTCGTGCCGTTCCGAACGCCGTGCTTCTCGTCCTCCTCTTCCTTTTCGCACCAAAGGCGGCCTCTTACATATGACAGTAACTCAGGGCAATACTGCGTTCTTGCGTGCATTGCTCGGTAGCCCCCTGTGGCCTGAGCTCGTGTGCAGTGGTGCTAGAGGCGACGGCTGACGTGGCCCTGTGGCTCGCTAAGCTCAACCCCGTGGTGGTCGGTACTCCTGTGAGACCCTAAGACCCCACAGAGCCGTATCAGGCACTTTCACTGTGACATGTGTGTGCATTCTGCTGATGTCGTTATCGGGTATTCAACAGTTTCAGTTTATTATCCATTCAATACAATGATTATGTAAAAGATAGTATACAGACGAGGGTCCCAAAGTGAAAGACTGCAACACGATCCTTGAACAAACGAGACAATCCTCTGTTGGAAATATTTCCCTGTTTTTAATGTTTATTCACTATACAGTCATACTACGTTTTAATAAATAGTAGTGTGCGGAAACGAAACTTATAATGATCCGTATGCACTTGGTTGTAATAGGTGCACTCTGCAAATGTTGATCGCAATTTTACGTGGGAAATAGTGTCATCATACCAAAAACCCGCTATAAAGTCCTCTTAGCAATAGATTTACTGATTGCCAGCAGCAAAGATTGATGTAAAAATACTGTACCTATGTAGCATCATTTGCAAACACTGTCTAGGTGATAAGCTTCTCCATATGACCTATACCGGCCATGCCCACTACAATGGAACCGCATATATACAGTATAGACCACTTATAACGTAACCGTTTATAGTGCAAGAGCGGATATAGTGGGGTCTTTTCAGACTCCCGTTAATATTCCCAAAGCACCCCATGTATTCGCATACTGCTTACAGTGCAGCCGCGTGAGACGAAATGCCGACTATAATGCGGCTGCCGCGGGAAAATCTCGCCGACAAGGGCAGCAGAGAGCACGCTTCTCAACAAGGTGCGTGCTCCTGGCCGGCATATGCATTATTCAATGCAATCAAACTCGTTAATTCAGACTTATTTGGCCGCACATCGGTTAATTCGGAGCTCGGTGAGCGAGGAGCGCCGCAAATGTGCGACGCAAAAGAGCAAGAACGGCGCTAGCGTCCAACCGAAACGAAGCGGCGGAGTCCGCATCTCCACAGCCATCAGTTGAAATCGTACCTGAATGACAGCAATGCCGGAACGCTTCGAGCCTATTTGTGTCTTTAAAGCCACTATTCTTGCGTTTACCACAGTGCATAAAACTGTGTTGGCCATGGGCTTTCGTAACTGCGTAGTCGTCATCCACGATCGCATCGATAGCGGCCGTGGTTTTCTCCATAGTGGTTGCGGCGAAGAGTAGTTTCGTTTTTTTTCGGTACGCGTGTCAGCCGCGTGCCTTAAGAACTGCGTAGTTGCCATTGATGATCGCATAGATAGCGACCGCGGTTTCGACTGCAGGTGTTGCAGAGAATGGTAGTTAATTCGTCCAGACTCGGTGCGTGCGTCGGGCGCGTGCCTTCAGCGCCGCAAAGTCGCCGTTCATAATCGCGTCGATAGCGGACACGGTTTTTTCCGCAGCGGTTGCGGCAAACAGTTGTTTCGTTTTGACTCGATGCAAAGCTGTCGAGCTTGAAGAGCACCGGCTACATCACGATTATGTTTTCGCCAGCTCACTACGAAAACGTAATCACGATGTGCGCGCGATAGTACAAGCGTGTCTACATTCTTAGTCTACATGTTTTGCATACGTGCAGGGCTTGAAAATCGTTTTGGTTATAGTGCGGTACCGCTTATAGTGCAGATAATCGCGACTCCGGCGACTTACGTTACAAGCGGTCTACACTGGAACTGCCAAGTGTGGTCTGCCTATATTATCAACGCAAACAATTCCACTTTTAATGGGCCCATCTATAACAGACTATCAGCTACAGCAGACAATCTTTTGGGCAAATTTTGTCTAAATGGTGTACATACAACGTACTCTGGCAAGGCGATGCGTACGTGTGGCAGTAGGCTGCGCGCAACTATTTCTCCGCATGTAGAATTTGTGGAAATGCACTTTTTCTTAAGGAACAAATACACCAGCTGCAAGCTCACTGCAATGGCATGTCGTGCAATGACACTGTCTTGCATGCATAATGATGCGAACGGCAGTGAAACTTCGCAATTCGATATCTCAAAGCACGGATATGCTAGAAGAATTCTGCCAAGTGGAACTCTGTAGAAACACAACTGCCTCTAACTTTTCAATACAAACGTGCCTGCTTACTGCAGCCAGTCAAAATATAATTATAAAATTTTTTGTAAATTTCACTGCTAACAGCGAGAATTCTAACTTTGTGTTCCCCTCGCCACATAGCCCTACTGTAGAGGTGGTCTTCAATTACGTCTCAATTAAAAACTGCCAACTCAATTTTGATCACCCTGTATATTTAGCATCTACAATAACTAAGCTTTTCAATGTTATCTAGTTAAACCCATGATATAACACACTTCACTATAACAAAATTCGATATAACGTAAGTATTACTTTTCATAACTTCTTGCCCATAGAACACCGTGTATTTAGAACCTCAACATACAGAGTGTTTATACACGATTTCAATACTACAAAATGTCACTGTCGCCGTGAAAGAATACCAGAACAATAAATGGAAACTTCCGCGGACGCAGATGGTCAAATGGTTGAATTACAAGTGGCGGCTTGCGTACACACCTCTCAAATCGTGCGGTGCGCGACCTGAAGTGACTGCTGAAGTTGTGCAGCGTCGTGTTCTGTATGAAGTCCAAGTGTGATAAGATCCTATTGTGCCCTGCGCACTGTATGATGTGGGGATTGAGGAATGCGCCGGTGCCATTGCACGGGCTTCACCTGTTCTGCCATCCCTACGTGTGTAAAAAAAAAAAAACTATCGGCGACTATACTTATTTGCAAAAGTGATCGAATTTCAGTAAAACAAAATTTCAATATAATGAAGCGAATTGTCGATTTTACCGACTTCATTATATCGAGGTTTAAATGTATATGACAACTTTATATGATAAGTATAAGAGTCGCCACAGCTGCTCAAAAAACACCGAAATCTGAGTGTTTATGCCACCATAGTAGGACAGCCACTTTAAGCGTACTGTTTATACGCAAAAAATTTATAGGCATAAGATACGGTACTCAGATGGACGTTAATACCTGTGTTGTCTTCTTGAATTTGTCTGCATTTTTTTCTATTTCTGCGCTAAATATCTCTCAGTGGTGTTCCGCAACCTGCCCCGACATAGCAGCCAACGTTCGAGATGGCCTCAGCGTAGATGAGATTGTTTGCGCAGATGAAGATGTGCACAAGGAGATGACTGACGAGACTATCATAAGTAACGTCTGCGAAGGGGACGATGCTGAGGGGCACCAACAACCAAAACATCAAGAGAAGAAGGCGCACCAGCAGGATGTGTTAAACACCTTCAACACAATTAGTGTGAACGCAGAGCTGTCAAATTGCTGCAAGGCAAGGCTCGGCAAAATAATCTTACCAACTTTAGGCAATAAATTTTTGTCTTGCAAGACATTTCCCTGTCCTTTCTGTCTCATTCTCGCGCCAACAAGATTCCAGTGAAAGTGAATTTTTTCGTTTTCCCCGACAATTTGGTATTGCGGTGCAATGGCAATGTCAGAGAAAGCCCATGCCTGCTTGGCAGAGGAGCCTTAGGTGGTGCCACCTTGCGTGCACCTCAGAGAAGCACAGGCCATGCCATCGGTCTGAAAGTGGCTGGCAGAACCTATTGACACATGAATCACCTCGGTGGTCGGCTCGAGACCAAGAAGCATTGCTTGTCGCAAGCTAATCAGAACGCAGAACTTTTGCCTTGCTGGCTCTTGTAAGTTTTGTGTCCCGATTCCCACAGTCTAGAATCTGCATAATGCTTTGGGTACACACATACCAAATACAGTAGGACCTCGTTGATACAATCCTGTTTCATACGATTTCCTGGTTGGCAACGTTAGCAATCGAGAACAAAAAATGACCCCCCCCCCCCCCCCAATACAGTTACACTTCTTTTCTACCGGTTAATTTGTTCCCAGAAAATCATCTATCAGCAACATTCCATAAATTGTTAAACTTCGGTTGTATGACATGTTTTCTGGCCGCTAGATCCCATGTGAAGAAGAAGAAAAGGAACAAAGAACACGCGATCGAGAGCAGTAGGCATGCACTATGGCAGCTTCCACACAGTACTTGACTGCCCATGTCATGTGAAAATGCCAACATACACTCTATTTCGTCTTCTGGTACCAGCAAATCTTCTTGCGAGTCATCGCACGTCGCATTCACATCTACTGCCACTAACCCTATTGCAATAAGCATGTCCACCTTATCACCAACCTGTTTCTTAGTGTGTGTGTGGCCTAGTGCCGTTGGAAGCATTCTGCACGCATTTAATAGGTGATAATCCAAATCCCTGCGGCATGCATCATGTTTCGCTCTGGTGGCATCGTATTCTTGTGCCACCCACCAGCTCGATTTCGTTTCTCGTCGCCAACTTAAAACAATACACAATCGGAAAAGGACATCTCGTGCCACAACGATTCTTGCTGAATGGGCATGTTAACACCTCCTGCCAAAATGCCCCACCCAAGGAAGCTGCTGACCCAGGCCGAATTCAAGAAGCACAAGCGAGCCTGCCAAAGCTGCAAAAACGACATCTCTGGTCAGTTGGGCACCGCGTAGGCATGTCCTGCTGCAACAATTCACACCATGCTTTGCATTACGTCAACTACAGTTGGGCCTGCCTATTTATAGTGACGTACCGGGTTGTACCGGTCGTACGTCTTGCCGGTTAGTTTACGATTTTATTTATTTATTTTCTTTCCCATAAATTCTGAAAGAGGTTTTACTGCACTCTTGCACTGACCATGAATTCGGACCTGTGAGAAATGATCTTGTCAACTTCCGTGTATGCAATGTGCATCTCCTGAGAGTTGGCGGGCAGCAATGAACATTTCATCACGCACGAGAGCTCCAATGTGAACGCGGCCTAAGAGGACAGCCTTTCTTTCAAGGCATGCTTGCTCACCAGGTGCCATTCCGTAGACAGCCTGCATGGGCATTCCGGCAGCAGGTGCAACGAAGGCTGGAGGCTGTGTGGTGCCGTAGAGGGACAGGATCGACTCCTTGGTGAGTACATTGCGCCGCTCTGTAGTCTGACCGAAGAAGGCCTTCTCCTCAGCACAGGGGTCCAATGCCGAAACAGCAGCGGCGACGGGGGCAGCACTTAAGAACTCATCAAATGGATCTTCCTCTGCCTGTGGTCCACAAGCAGTGCTTCCAGATGCATCAATATCTGCGCCATTTGAGACCAGCACTGCTGTCATCTAGACAGCTTTGGCAACATTTTGAGCACATTTCGTTTGGGGTATGATCAGAGTCACATAAGCACATACGCCACATACATTAGCTGCATAATGAAGCGGAGTCAAATCAATTTACTGCTCCCTACGAAGACTGATTACATTTAAGATTGAACTTAGGTTCATTTGCTAGAGCAAGTTCAACTAAAGGATACAAATGAACTTGGACATGAATGAATGAATAAAGCCTTTATTTTAAGGAAGGGGGCAGCTCTAGGTCACTCTTGGGGATTAGGAGAGAACGGAATGTGGATTCCCGGATTGTTGGTTGAGGCACATCTTTTCCGCGTTATGCAGACTCAGGTGCATGTTCAGTTCCGTCGCTGTCGCAGGGGCTGATCGACCCCTTCTACACAGAAACTTTGCGATTGCTTCACTAGGCTAACTAAATCTACGCCAGAGGTTTTTCAACTGTGGCCTAAGAAACTCGACAAGCTTTCACGTGGTTCCAAGCATATGTCTGCACGCTCACTCACGAGTACAGTCGGTGTACACGACACTGAGCCTACCAAAACCCTAGTGAGCGAGTATGACTGAGCTTACACTGCCAGCTTATGGTTCCATGGAGCCTGCTTCCCTACATCCCTTCTTCACATGGCCCTATTCCAGCTTCATTATCAGCCTCTCCTAGCAACAGGCCCAGCAAGTTTCACTACGCCACCGCAATGCATTCCAGTAATAGTGAGCCCTTCTGAAGTGCGTCCATAAACACTGGCTTCTTGCTGCCACATTTAAAACCAAGTGTTTGTGGACACATTTTCAAAATGGATGTTTTTGGCTGCCTAGTGAAAAAACAACTTTCAATAAGACCCTCTTGACCATATTACTGCATCGTCAAGCATTACTGGTCTTACTTACCTTGAACAGTTAAAAAAATACCAGGAATTTCATGATTAAACCGTCATTGGCACCAGAAGGCACACATTATCATAAGTTGACCAGTCATTGGCAGTTAAGGGGTTAAAAGCCTGTCCCTTCCAGCGAACAGTTTTTTTTCCCAACATTTTCTATGGCACCACATACATATAACTGAGGAATATCACGAGCAGTTTCAGTATACAACCGCAGCAGCAGCCCCACACAATGCATTCAAGTCACAATAGTCCCCGCTGTCTCTGGTCTCTGCATTAATATTAATTGCTTTCCTGTTGGCATTTCAGCTGGACATCAGGTGTTTTTATAGAGTGAATCGACCTTCATACATGAGCAATAACTGTTGAGTTTACGTGCTGTGTGCCAGGATGCTTTAACAATAGCAAGAGGCATAAAGACATCAGATTGTATAACTTTCCAACCCAAAACCAACAGAAGAATGAATCCGGAATATCAGCAGAGCCGGGAAGAAGCAGATAAGGTGCTTTGTTTCGTGTTTTTTTTTTTTTTTCAAGTAATATACTGCCACTTGCAGTAGTGGGCACAGTGTAAGAGAAGAGGCAGGCGAAGACAAGCAGAAAAAAGTGCAATAGCGATAACCACTCCACTATAGAGCCAGGTCCCACCTACGTGTTTTTCAGTTTTCAGGAGCCAGCTGCTCTCAATAAACGTTACCAGTTCCTTTTCAAGATACATGACAAAGTGGTGGAGGTGCTGGGTAACTCTTGCCCATGCCGCAGACCCCTCCTGGGAGCGAAACCACCAGCCCAGTGCTAATGGACAGGCTGTAGGGACATCATGCAGTTGCTCGAGTACGGTCGCCCTAAGATGTGCAGGAACGACGAGTAGTAGTTCCTGCCCGTCAGGGCGCATGTTGCGGTGATATAATGTGCCATTTACAATGACGAACAGGCGAAGTGACAGGTCCGACGAGCCAGACTGCAGGCGGTTGACGAGATCATTTAGAGACGTGTCCCACTGTTGCTCGTCACCAATGTGGCTGAAAGCGGAGAGCAAGAAAAGGCTGGACGGTGTATCCTCCGTGGTAGGCTCAGGGGCATCAACAAGGTGCCAAGACAAGCAGTCGGCATCCTGGTGTAGTCAGCCGGACTTGTACACCACAGTGTACGTGAATTCTTGGAGACGTAGAGCCCAGCGACCTAGACGTCCAGTGGGGTCCTTGAGGCTCGAAAGCCAGCACAGAGCGTGGTGGTCAGTGGTGACAGTAATTAAAAGGCCGCCCGTATAAGTAGGGGCGAAATTTGCTAACTTCCCAAACAAGACCGAGACACTCGCGCTCGGTAATGGAATAATTGCGCTCAGCAGGGGAAAGAAGCCGGCTGGCGTACGCAATAACTCGATCACAACCAAGTTGGCATTGAGCTAAAGCAGCGTCAATGCCATAGCAACTCATGTCTGTGCGTACTTCAGTTGGAGCATTGGGGTCAAAGTGGGCGAGAATCCGCGAGGTATGGAATAGCGTGATAAGGTTTGAAAAGGCTGTGACTTGAGCGAGACCCCACAAAAACGGAGCGTCTTTCCTGAGAAGATCTGTTAGTAGACGGGCTGCTATGTCTGCAAAATTTCTAACAAATCGGCGGAAATACGAGCACAAGCTCACAAAGCTCCAAACATCCTTGGCACAAGTTGGTACAGGAAACTCGATGACAGCACGAACCTTGGTGGGATTGGGACGGACGCCAGTTGAGTCGACGGGATGCCTGAGAGTGGTAATTTGGATGTGACTGAAGTGGCATTTCAAAGAATTAAGATGTAGCCCAGCCGCACAAAACACTGACAGGATGGATGAAAGACATGCGAGGTGTGTGGCAAATGTCAGGGAGAACACGATCACGTCGTCCATGTAGTACAGGCAGATAACCGTTTAAAGCTATGCAATAGCGTGTCCTTTCGCTCGAACGTGGCTGAGGCATTGCACAAGCCAAATGGCATAACTCTGAACTGATAAAGGCCGTCAGCTGTAACAAATGCTGTCTTTTCACGGTCCCTGTCGTTAACAGCGATCTGCCAGTAACCAGAGCGCTGGCCGATGGATGAAAAATATGTCGCGCCTGAATGCAATTCAGAGCGTCATAAATTCGTGGATAGACATCCTTCTTGGTGATCTTATTGAGATGCTGATAATCAACGCAGAATCGCCAACTGTTGTCTTTCTTTTTAATTAGGACAACAGGGAAAGCCCGCGGATGGCTCAATAATGCCTTTTTAAAGCATCTTGTTGAATAACTTGGTGCTCGGATGGTGACACGCGATAAGGTCGCCGGAGAATCGGAGGCACACCGCCAGTATGTATGCGATCTTTGACTAAAGAGATTTGACCTAACAGACGGCCGTCAAAGTCGAAGATATCGGAGTATGTGACAAGCAAATGACAGAGGTCGTCTACTTGAGAGGGCAGAAGGTCCGGGGCAATCATCTTTGTGCCATAGCTCTGTACCGACGGAGAAGTGGGCGCGTCGGCGGACAAAATTGCGGATGTAGAATCAGGTGACAGTGATGAAATCTGGCACTTGTCTAATGGCGACAGAGTGGCCAAAGCTATGCCTTGGGGAAGAACTTGAGGACAGAGTCCGAAGTTCAAGAGGGGCAGCCAAGTCTGGTTGGTTGCAACAGCTACAATAGTGTGGGAAAAGAAAATGTGCTACAAAAGGACACTGGTAGACAGAGTAACCACATAGTCACCATCCGGTATACTGGGGCAGGGTACAGTGACAAACACGGCGAGTGCTTGGGGCGGCAAACGAGCAAACTCGGCACAATAGATCTGACTCTGGACTGCGTCAGGAACGTCTAGTGAAGCGGGAAAGTCAAGTTCAACGACATCGGCCGAGCAGTCAACTACAGCGGAGTGGTCAGTCAAGATATCAATTTCAAAGATTATGTCAGAAATCAAGTCCCAGCGTCACCTCCGGGAGCTGCATTGCTCAGTTTTCCTGCGAAAAGCGGCCAGAGAGGTGCGGCGATGAATAGCGGCGGGGCAAAGGTGACCGGGAACGACGATCGTGCGGGGAAGGTCAACAGCTGGAGCTCCGGGTTAGTGCAGGAGAATCTCGGAGCGGTGAGTTGTTACGAGCGGGAAACTGCAGGGGCCGATTGTCGTCGCCAAATGTAAAAAAATGAGTGAGGGGAGGAAGGTTGGTGATACCGGCAGTGATGGGAAATATGTCCAACGCTGTGGCAATGAAAACATATGGGCCTATCGTCTTGTGTTCTCCACTGAGCCGGATCACGATAGCGGCACAATGTTGCTGTATTTCTGTATAGGAAGGTGGCGACGTCACCTCAATTTCAATACGCACGATGCAGACAAGGCTATCGGTGGTTGGTTGCTGATTGGGCGGCTGAATGTCCGCGCAGGATGATGTAGCGGCCGTGTTTGGAAGCAGCATGAATTGTTGGTCGATGCAGCGACTCTGCAGAGCTTCAAAACGCCGGCATTCCTTGAAAATGTCTTCAACAGTTGAGTAGTCCTTAAAGACCACCAAATTTGCCACTTGCGGTAAAAAATCGACGTTGTAGAAAGTAGGCTGGGGGAAAACAAAACGTTTATTTATACCTCTAAATAACGTCACAGTCGTCAGGCGCGCTGAAATAGAAATCTGCGCTTGGCTTTCGCAGAAGTTTCGGATTCACAACTGCCGTGTGCATCGCGCCCAGCTGCTGCGCGAACACTGGTGGCTATAATTTAGCGTGCGTGAAATCAATGAGCGACTCGATCGAAGACATTGCACTTTGGTTGATCATCGGGGTCGGTGTCAATGACGGGCCATTGTCAATCTCGTCGCCACTGTCGCACAACGTCGCCGTCTGTCGCGACAACGATTGCCCAGGTGGAGATCTCTTCGCAGAACGAGGCAGCACTGCCTCCAGTTAAACTCCTCCTTTGAAGCACCACCTATTTCATCGTCAGTAGCGACGTGCTCCCCAGAGTTCGGTAATGTCAGCGGCTTCCACTGTGTTAGTTTCACCCATGAGGGTTTCGTCCTGGCGCACAAAGCCCGCTTTTTCCGTTGATCGGCATGGCTGCTGCTTCTAGTCTTCATGATCGTGGCGCTCCCGTTTTTCATAATCGTCGATATCGACTGCGCGAGCTCGTACTTCTTCGAGTCTTGCTAAATTTGCAGCTTCGTCTCGGGAGATACGGCTTGGCGCTTTTTTGGCGCACCTCCCGCTCGTTCCGCGGCGAATTTCCGCGCTCGTTGAGAGCGGGAGATTGTGAAGGCAACGTAGGCCGCGCAGGCGCCGCTCGCTTATCACTTTCTTCCTCCTCTCCTCTCCTCGCGCGACCGCCGGCGACGCGGATGCGAAGCAGCTGGCGCCATCTTGTGCGCACTGCACCAACTTGTGATGCTCTTTGTGGCTTTCGTTCGCAATCAGCATGCGGCGGGATGCGCTGCGTGGCAATGGCGGCAAATACGAACTCGCGTAGGCAAACTGCCCCGTCTTAGGAACAGGCAACTTAGGAACACAAATTGCATGATTATTCTGCATGAAAAACGCTGCCCAAAAGCAAGATTTCGATCGTTATATCCGATATGCGGTGAATAATATATTGTTATATGTTTTTTTTTTTCTCATAGCCCTAATGCATAAGTTGATACTCTCAGGTCGACTCATCGTTATAACCGATACAGTATATCGTTATATGTGGTATCGTTATACATGGACTGCACTGTAGCATCTATATTGAAGAAATCCTGAAGCTTTGCGTAATTGTGAACGCAAACATGTCGGACAAGGACAAGGTCGGACACCTACTCTAAGGAATTACCGAAGATGTGTACAATTTTTTATCTCTAAGGAAGGCCTCACTACCCCGTCCAATTTAAGGCATCACTGTCATACGTTCGAGGCTCTGAAGACACGCCGCATTCTTCGGAAGTTTGGTCGGCTGGACATTGGACCAACATAGCAAGTGCGGATGTATCTGCCTCTAACGACCTGGCTGCTTTGGTACGGCAAGTTATTAGAGATGAACTGGCTCATTTTCAAGGCCCAGATGCCAACCGCGTGTGCCACCAATGCTCCGTTGATGAGTGCTACTTGGAGGAGCCGGTGGCCTGGCCGCGACCTGCCTGTGGTGACCGCCCCGTTTCCGACAACGCCCATGCCCAGAGCACCATGATCCAGCCACAAACAACGAGTTTTGAACGTCGACATGACAGATAGCCTCGACGTGGGTCGTCTCCCGTCTACAATACGCCTTGGAGGTTTGTACCCAACATCAGTGAAAATCGCAGCCCACCTGTGTGCTACATCTGCGGGGCTCAGGGACACATTGTGAGGTATTTCCGCCGTCGCCCACAGCGTGGTCCGCGAGATCGCGCATATCTGCATCGCATGCAAGAAGCTACGTCCTGGCAACCATTTGTGCTTTTCTGCCAGCCACATCGAGACTACACGTCCATGCCAAGGAATGACACCCCCGTGTCCGACCGCAGCCTGACTCCACCGCCAACTTGGACACGTCGATCGCCATCTCCATGTCGCCGCTCGCCTACGCCGCCCAGCTGGGAACTACCTGGTGCGACCGATGGAGGTGAGGTTGTGGGACGGTCACAGTTTCAAATGCCTCCGTCTGTTGTGATGGTAAAGAACAAAGTGTGTGTTTGTGTCGATGCTGCTAATACTGTGGCTTTAGTAGATACTGGTGCTTCTACGTCTGTGATGTGTCTTACATTCAAGAATCGCCTCGGACCGAAAGTGATGTTTGCTTGGGATGGAAATACCACGTTTCACGAAGTTTGCGGTGAACTGTTACGTCCTGCGGGAGTCTGTTCAGTCGTGATAACCATTGGTAGAAAGGCATTTCGAACTGAATTTATTGTACTAGCACGTGCCACGCATGACATAATTCTTGGTATTGACCTTTTACGGGAGTGTGGAGCAACATTAGACTGCAGGGCTGGTGAAATTTCACTCGGCAGCGATACCAAACCACCCGTGCCAGACGACATTTCATCCGATCGTCAAGAAGTATTTTCCGTGTCCACTGATGTACTCTTGCCTGCGCTGACGGCAATGTTCATCCCTGTGACCTTGTCGCACGTCTGTACTGGTTCCTGCTCTGGATTAATTGAAGCTGAATACGTCAACAATCTGAAGAATGTACTTGTCCCTCGGTCACTGATCGAAGTCATAGAAGGTTGTGCTGACGTTTGGACGGTGAATGTGTCCTCCGAGTCAGTTGTTTTGCTTGCCGGACTGAAGGTAGCACGCTTTGAAGATGTGTTGCGAGCATTCGTGCAGTTGCTATTTCTATGAACGCGAGCTCACCACTCAGTGACCACTCTTCAACAAAATTTAGGAGCATGATTAATAAATCGATCCCATCTTCCCACCAACAAGCAGTCCAAGAGCTCCTTGCCTGCTATGCGTCAATGTTTGACTTTGCTCAAGAGCGTCTGCAGTCACCACCGCACTCCCGTGTGTGCACTGACGTATGTGTGCAGACCACTGCATCAATACTGGAACAGCGTCGCCAATACGACTGAAACCGTACCGCGTCTCTCCTGCCGAACGCAAAGTGATCGCCAAGCAAGTTACACACATGCTACAGAAAGGCGTCATTCAGGAGTCCAATAGTCCCTGGGCGGCTCCAGTTATATTGGTCAACAAGAAAGACTACTCGGGGCGATTCTGAGTCGACTACAGACGTCTAAACGCAGTAACAAAGGATGTGTATCTTCTGCCACGTATGGATGATGCCATTGACTGTTTACATTCTGCCTCGTACTTCTCCTTTGTCGATCTGCGCTCAGGCTACTGGCAAATACCGATAAACCCGCCAGACAAGGAGAAGACTGCCTTCGTAACGCTGAACGGACACTTCGAGTTTAACGTAATGCCTTTCAGTTTGTGTAATGCTCCGGTGACGTTTGAGCGATTCATTGACACCATCCTGCAGGGACTGGTAAATCTGTATATGTTACCTTGACGACATTGTCATTTACGGCAAGACATTTCATGAGCACAACCGATGACTCGAGTTGTGCTTGACTGCATACGGCGAGCTGGACTGATACTAAACTCCAAAAAGTGCCACTTTGGTGAATGTTGAACGCTTGTTTTGGGTTTCCCCGTGGACAAAGAAGGCATCCGCCTAGACCCCCAGAAGCTTGGTTGGACTACGCGATCCATCTAGCCGATTAGCTCGGTGATCATTACGGCTTCAAGAATACGACTTTTCTATCACTTACAAGAGTGGTCGAGATCTTTCAGTTTCCGTGAAACTTTATGCAGATGACTGTATTTTGTATGAAAAGATATCTTCTGTTGATGATCAGGTGCGTCTAAATAATGACCTGGCAAAGGTCGTTGCTTGGTGCGAACAATGGCAAATGTCTTAATTTTGAAAAAACTGTTTTTATGAGAGTCACACATAAGAAAAAACCTCTTCAATTTGCATATAGTGTTGACAACATATCTCTACTAGAGGTAACAGAGTATAAATATTTGGGGCTATGGATAATCAATGAGCTTTCCTGGACGAAGCACATAGATACTGTTATTGCAAATTCTTTACGTAAACTGTTTTTCTTGAGGCGTTCACTAAAATCATCTACGTCTAGTGTTCGTTTATTGGCGTACAATTCCTACATTCGTCCGTTGTTGGAATATGCCGTAATTTGGGACCCATTCACTTTAACCAATATTAAAAAACTGGAACGTGTACAGCATAAGGTAGTTAGGTTTGTTTTTAATTCATATGGCCGTGCGTCTGTTAGTGAGCTCGTAAGACGCAGTGGATTACCCCGGGTGACTGTGCGCAACCGTATCTGCCGATTAAAGTTCCTCTTTCAACTTGTAAACGGCCATTATAACATTAACACTTCCAAGTTTTTCACTTACTCATCAGGCTATAACACAAGACGAAGGCACGCTTTATCAATAACTCCCTTGAACGCACGGAATAACGTTTTCAAATATTCTTTTTTTCCTAGGACAATAACAGACCGGAATAATCTTAGTTCTGATATTGTTACGCAGAATTCCTTATCAATGTTTGAAAAATGCTTGCAAAAATTATGAATTTATGTGAGTTATTTGCTTCTGCTCAATAAAATGTTCTCAAGGTATCACTCTGAAACTTTCATGGAAGTATCAGGGAGACATTCTAGACATTTGTGCCAATTTTCATAAAAATCCATAAAGAAATCGGGAAGTTGATTTTCAAAGCCACGTCCCCCCAACCAGTCCTCGATGTCCTCATTCGCTTCGCCTGAGAATGTGCGTGCTTCTTGATGAGGTGTCCAGTAACCGGCTTGCCTCGGGTGAATGCTTTCTGCCGCGATTTCTTTGCGAACGTCGCCCTTCGTCCGAATCGCTCATGTCGACGTCTCCCAGTCGTAGCCCGACCAACCGTTTGCTGCGTCGAAGGGGTAGTAGAGCTCGGTCGTCCAGTGTGATGTACCCAGCACCTTCCACCAAATTGTAACAGATGGGATGGATTTATTTAAAAGAATAATGGATGGTTAGCATAGCACAAGAGACAGGACGGTCATCCACGCCCAACAGGCAGCGGCCAGCTCCTCGCGCACACTTCTACTTCCTCTTCCTTCGGCTGCGCCGTGCAGCGTGACAATATGAGTACGCAGGTGCAAGCTTACTTTGTGCTAACGCATGTGAAAAACGCACAGGGGCAGAATGAAAGCCTCCGTCCCTATGCCACATTGTCATCTCTAATAAAAGAAATCTGAAAGGACTCTCTGCTGATAATGTTTGAAGTTAATGGCATGGTTTGGAATCAATTCAACTACATGGTGCACTAGCAACAAGGCAACAGAAGCTCAATTTCCATTGCAACATCATTCCCAATGTGCACGTCTAACAATGCACTTGTTAAATTTGGATTCGGTTGATCTTCAAGGGCAGGACCTGTTTTAACATTTGTTGTACGCAATAAAAATGCAGCGCAAGAACCACTGCTTATGGGAAACACAGCATGTGGATGACCACCACAAATGAAATGCAGCTGTACATCTGCAGCATCACAGTCGGGATGGAAAGCCAAGCTGCAAACCTTTGCCTGGCTATAACGTTCATTATAGGCTAGAAAGCAAACTCACCGAGCCCAAGTAAGTCAGCCGTGTTTTGAGAGGCGTTGACAACAGGGACAGGCGTAGCAGTACTCTGAGGTCTTGGCAGCACAACCTTGTTCACTGTAGGTGCCTGCATGTCATATTTGCACAAATAGCAGAACCAGAAATAAAACAAACATTTTCTGACACCCCTTATGAGAAAAAAAAAAAAAGCAATGCAAACTCATAATATGGAGTGCCACCGCACACAGTACTTAGCAGGATGTCTGATCAAAGGCAACGTGTGAGGCACATGAAGCACTGGATCATGTGCATTGTTACCAGAATGCACAGCTCCGACAGGCCAGCTGTAGGCACGTGAAACTGTGCTCGAGACTGCACAAGGATGGCAAACGAGAAAAGATTGCCATATCCAATCGTGTGACTGTTGCACTGAGTGAAAGGGGCTACATGCCCAGCACTTGCACAGATGTCCGAATTCTAGCAGCAGCTGTTGCTCCAGCTTAACATGTAAACTGAGGTGGCATCAGAGGCAACCTCTTGACTGAAATGTAAACATTGACAATTTTCAGTTTTAGCAATGTACACCTATTTCAAGACTCCACAGAGAGCCTGGCAAAAGCACTGGGAAATGCTCTGTTCAGCTTGCCTGTATGAGTACTTCCTTGCATCTGTGCCATGTCATGAACAATTTGTATTGCCCTGCAAGTTCCTTCCCGCTGTGTGATTACTGCTACTGTTTTACTTTGCTGTGCAAATACGCTTGTGGCAAGAGTACTCTTGTGTCTGAATAAGCCATGACAGCTGGTAAATAAAATGTATGACAGTGCTCGCCTTGTCAAGTTTCGTAGTTGTTGGTAGGTGGATGGCAACACATTCAGTGCCATGCTTTAAAGGCTAGCTGCATGAATTTGACAGTGTGCTATCTTACGTCAGCCATCGTCCATAACAGGCACACTTCCCGCTAAGCCTGTGTTTTCTTTGTGGGGAGCAAGTTTGCCTCAAATAGAGGGTCTGCATGCATTGTGCGCTGTTTGTGTGTGCAAGTATTGAAATTTCTCCCGGAGGTGGTGGGTAAGTCTACTTTTGAAAGCTGCAACTGACACAAAGAAGAGCATAGAGAGCATGGAGAAGACCGGACAAAAGCTGCCACAACGACAATGAGCCCTCTAGACCACAGCCATGAGAACCTTTTCCATAGCATGCCGTGCACTGGTTTGAGTAGTTAAACATGATAACCAGCAGAAAGACAAGGCCAAGCTGTGACCTCAGCCTAGAACTTGCACTTACTTTGAAAAACAAGAGCTTGCATCGCAGGACACTTTCAAGAGAAGCCTCCTTTATTATCAGAAATGCTGCTACAAACAAGGCTTCAGCATGCAAACGAGAGTGGGAGAATATTTGCACAAGAAATAAAGTGTCTTCTCAGTGAGGCAGATGCCAGAATGCAGAAGCTAGGTTACCTGCTCAAAGGCGCTAAGGAATAAATCTTGGCAGAGCTGATACAAAAACCACCAAGAAACCTAGACTTGATTACCAAAGCTGCTAAGATCAAGAAGATGCTGGAGATGCAAAGGAGCAGCCTTTCCATCAACAAATTTAGTGCATTATACTCCGGCTTATGCATAGCATACAACGCTGTGGAAGCTACTCAAGTCGTACACGTCTCACTCCACGTTTCACAATACAGTTGTCTTTGATCCATGATGCTTTCTACGGAGTAACAACTTGTAGTTGCAGTTATTTGTCAAATTATGTATTTGTGCACATTTGTGCTTCTAGTAGGTGACATGTTTTGGTCATGAGCAAAAGTGGTGTGCTGTGACCACTGGTCCAAGAAATGTATTGATCTGCAAGTTTACAGTGAAACCTCCTTATAACGAAGTTAGAGGTGCGCCAGAATTACTTCGTTACATCCATTATTGCATGTATGATATTATGAATCTATATAAGGATTTAAAGAAGAATTTCGCTTACTTAGTTATGTCCATTTTTCGTTATATCTAGTTTCGTTAAAACTAGGTTTGACTGTATTGGTATACAGTAGACTTCCATTAATTCGACTCTGGTTAATTAGATTTTTGGGTTAATTCAATCCAGACAAAAGGTCCTCGTCGACGCCTGGGCATGTCTGTGAGCCTAAACTTTCAATATTTAGATGCTAAAATTGGCCTTTGCCAGATGATTCGAACTTGACTAGTGAGCACACAGGTGTCCGACCCCTATAGTGAAACCAATAGCAACCATTTTAGTGGCAGCATCTGTCAGAGCTTAGGGGACAGTGAATGCATTGAACACACATCATCTCTCGTCAATAACACCATTTGGTAGCAAATGCTACCAAATGAATCGGTGGTGTGTTTTGGAGTTTTTTCTGCACCTTGCTTATTTCGACCTGCCAGATAATTTGATCAATTTTGTTGGTCCCATCAGAGTCGAATTAACGGAAGTCTACTACATAGGCCGAGATCCCAATCGCCTTCCAGGTAATAAATATGTCGCATTTTGCGACATACTTTTGGACATTTTTTAAGTTGTAGGGCAAGAGAACCTTCAAAAAAAGTTTACACCCCAAGTCGTGATGCTCAACATTGTCATCAAGCAAATTCTGCAAGTGTTGGGATGCACCACGCCTGTCCTTCAAAGTGTTTTCTAAGTTGCCACTGACTGAGAACTCTTCACATTCTATGGTTCATAGAAGCACCATTGAAAATCAAGGCACGAACAAAAGCCCCTGCCCCCTTTAGAAGTAACACTGCTTTTATGACGAGACACGCAAGGCCAGTGCTTTTGGTTGGGGCTATGCTGGCAAAAATGGGATCGACTGAGAGTATGCAGCTCCAAAAGAGCAGAACATAAAAACAAGTCCATCATCTGCTAGCTGTTCTTCGCAAGGCAAAGGAAAACCAGAGTACATCACTGTCTTTGGGTGAACAGTTAGGTCTCATCACACCTGAATTTTGTAGAATATGAGAATGCCATACACATTCAAATTTCCTGCCTTTTCAGCATCTTTACATGTGCTGCCATGAACCAACGCTGATGCCAAACACCATTCCTGACAACCACTTTTCCTAGGCGTCATCACGTCATCATGGCAATTGTCAGAGCGGCATGGTGCTTGTATGTGCTATGATGAATACAAGAAAATGCCAACCAAAAACTAACAGTGAAAAAATTAAAAAGATGTTTTGGCTCGCATGTGGGAGTCGAAACAACCTTTTATTTTTGTTTTCACAAAATGTTTTTTTTTTTTTTACTTCTTGGTCAGCTCTTTTATTCATCACGCCTCACCCTCACCAAACGGGATTCCATCAAGCCCTAGATTTCATGTATGTACTACGATTGCATTGAATGTACTACTATTCAATGCAATCAAACTCTCGTTAATTCGGACTTATTTGGCTGCACATCGGTTAATCTGGACTACTTTCGGAGCTCGGTGAGCGAGGAGCACCGCAAATGTGCGACGCAAAAGAGCAAGAACGACGCTAGCGTCAAACCGAAACAAAGCGGCGGAGTCCGCATCGCCACAGCCATCAGTTGAAATCGCACGTGAATGACAGCAACGACGGAACGCTTCGAGCCTATTTGTGTCTTTAAAGCTGGAATTCTTGCGTTTACCGCCACGCATAACACCGCATTGGCCGCGGGCTTTCGTAACTGCGTAGTCGTCATGGACGATCGCGTCGATAGCAGCCGCAGTTTTCTCCGCAGCGGTTGCGGCGAACAGTAGTTTCGTTTTTACTCGGTACGCACGTCGGTCGCGTGCCTCGAAAACTGCGTAGTCGCCATCGATGATCACATAGATAGTGACCGCGGTTTCGACTGCAGTTGTTGCCCCAAATGATAGTTACTTCATCCAGACTCGGTGCGAGCATCGGGCACGTGCTTTCAGCACCGCAAAGTCGCCGTTTGTAATCGTGTCGATGGTGGTCACGGTTTTTTCCGCAGCGGTTGCGGCAAAGAGTTGTTTCGTTTTGACTCTGTGCAAAACTGTCGAGCTTGAAGAGCACCGGCTACATAGCGATTATGTTTTCGCCAGCTCACTGGTGAAAACGTAATCGGGATGTGCGCGCAATAGTACAAAGCGTGTCTATACGCTTGGTCTACATGTTTTGCATACGTGCAGTGCTTGAAAATCGTTTTGGTTATAGTGCGGTACCGCTTATAGTGCAGATATTTGCAACTCCGGCGACTTACGTTATAAGCGGTCTACACTGTGTATATATATACATGGGTAGGTATATATATACACCCCCCCCCCCCCCCCCAAAATGAAAACTTTCCGCTTATAATCACAGGCTTTAGATGTTTGCAGCTTGGGCGATACCTTGTGCACAGAGAGCAAGCGCGACCGGCCCCGCGAACGGAGAATCATGCGCCGGAACCGTCAGGGGTTGAACCGGAAGCACTGAGCAGACGAAGCGTCCCATGAGCCTTTACGAGTTTACGCCTCACCTATACGGTTGTCTAGTAAACTCTAGTTGGCATGCACACGCATGTTCCGGCGCGATGCAGAAACGGCGACCTTGCAATTTGAGAGGGTGAATTTCCACCGCGAGTTATTTTTTCCCCCCCTTCCTTCGCGCACGGCATTGAGGGGTCTCTCCCGAGCTTTTGCTCTATGGCGGCGTAGGAGCAATGTCGGTCGGAGGCGCCGCCGCGTGCTTTGGTGCGCTGCTAAGAGCATTGTCGGTGCGTGGTATGTTCGAATTAACCGCCGCAAATGCGTTCGAATTACCGGGCGTTTTCGCCCATTAGAATACATGCAAGTTTGACGGGACCACAGCGTCAGTTCGAATAAACCGGCAGTTCGAATTAAGCGTGTTCGAATTAACGAGATTGGACTGTATTTCATTTTCTCGGGGACTGCATTTCACCCACTAACAACTTAATGTTATCGCTCAGCGCAAGAGGCTCCTGCATGATTGGAATTTACTGTAATGTTATCGATGGTTGTCTGCTGTCACCGAAGCTTATGTAATCTAATTGTACGCCCAACGCAAATTGTGTAGTACTATCTGAAAGACATGTGGGAACCAGCGATTACTCTGGAAACTTCGATGACGCATGTATAAAAGCAGACGCGCTTGACCGGCAGATCAAATTTTCGACAATTGCCGACTGTGTCCTCCGCCATCATTGTGCTTCCAGTGTAGCCTGTCTTTCTGGGCACAGGTTCGCCCAATAAAAAGTTGTGGGAAGCACATGCTGCCACCTTCTCCCGCGGGCGCTCGCCGACACTTGCGCACAGAGCGCACACGGCGGGAGCCGGGCGGACATCTCGTGCACGCACAGCTTGCGTAGTGGGAGCCGGGCGGACACGGAAGAAATGCAGTTTGCCCTCTCCCGGTTCTCGCACGTCTCTCGCGACGCGCGTGCCTGCGTGGGAAGAGGGAAAGTATCCGGCGGGCAAGGAGGACATTCCCCTCACAAAAAGGTAAAAAGGTATGAAAGAGCGCGACCGAGAGACCCCCGGGCCTCTCTGACCTCGCTACACCTACCTGCCCATACGGATTTACCCGCTGCAACCCGTGAGTGACCTCGTTTGCGTGACTACCACACGCGATGAGGCAAGCCTATTTTATTACTTATTATACAGAGCGGACGTCCCTCTGCAAGTGTGTTTTATTGCCCACAGCAATAAACGTTGAGTTGACTCGCTTGTTGCCTTATTTGCCCAAACCCTACGTAGCTGCGATTATACGCGCTACGGGTTGGGGAATACCCCCACAGAGTTCCCCATTCACAGTTTTGCTACTGTGTTCTTGACCGTCACTACAACGTGACAATACTCTCACCAGATTGGGGCATGACAATTTCTCTTTACGCAAGCTAATCGAAGGCTGAATTATGTACATACTGCCACTTTTACTCGTATGCCCCGCTTCGACTATAACATGCACTTTTTGAAAAGAACCTCATTACTTCGAGAAAGTTACAACAGAGAATCAAAATGTGCTAACCTGCTCAACCATTCTACAACACAAGCGCAGCTCCCGAGAGCCATCACAGTAAATGAGACCACCATTTTCCTCATGACACTACCTTTAAAGTGAACAATGAGTGATGCTTATCAGTAGGAACAAATTGTCTCACCGAGACATCACCAGTGGATGCTTTTGGCTTTGGTCGTTTTTTGTCCTTCTCCCTGCGACGCTCTTGCTCAATGTCGAACTGGAGCAAAGGAAAATGCAGGCAGTTCAATGCTTCATTGATAAACGAACATTATCACACATTGCAAGTACAAAAAATATTTCGGCTGTTCCCTGTCTCAAAGCAGTTCCGCACAATTGTGTACACGAACCCATCAAGCATCTGATCAGGTCAATATCCTCTGCTGACCTGCTATGGCTGCTGTGCCAAAACTTTCTTGCTTGCATGCACATTTTCCCTCTAAACAGCAGAATACATTTCACCCCTGTCACAGCTTGCAGCTTCAAAGCACAACATAAGCAGTCATGTCCATTTGAATGAATAACTGTAACGAACAGCCTTAAATCTTTCCTGCCCACGGGAAAAGTACCCGTTTCAAGTTAGTCTGGTACACATTTACTTTTTTTTTTTGTCCCGGTTGCCATAGAAGACATTCAATGGCATCCCCACCTGCTAGACAAACACTCCTTCACTAAAGGGCAAGTTATATTCCAGTGCTTTCAGCTCACCAAACTACGCCGATGTCGGGTCGGTAGCACCGAGCTTGATGAAAATTCAACACTACATTACAACCAACTGTAACTGCACCAACGGTACATGTTGCCAAATCAACCATCGTGCATGCGCAGACAGCCACTCCCATTGGTGTGTGCTGTCGCTGGACCATTCTTTTCGGCTCCACACAAGAAACGCAAAGACGTTTGGCCGATGCAGTGTGGTGTGGCTGGTGAAAAATAGGAGAGGAGCTATCAATGCATCAGCGACGTTGGAGCACACTTGATGGCACCCCTTAAGGCGACTGAGTTGTGTCGCTGGAGTATAGATGGCAGTTGTTTGCCACAGTAACGTCACTGAGTCAGAAAGCACAGGGGCGCATGCGTTACGCTGGAGTATAACTTGCCCTTAAAAATATGCAATGATCAGCCTTTTCCAGTACTGTTGTTTCCAGTACCCCTCGAATTCAGTCTTCTGGATAAATCTGCACCAAAAGCTGACAGACAAGTGTGCACCAACTTACAGCAGGAGGTGGCATGGGAGGTGGCACCCACTCTTTGGCTATGTACTTTTTCTGCTCATACTTTGAGCGGATGAAGGCCTCCAGGGACCTGGAGAGAACAGAACACTCGTTCAAACTGCTCTTCAGCGAATGCGACTTCTGCACAAAAATCTTGCGTAGTTTCAGCACAAAAGCTACCTTAATGGGCCCCTCACCACGCCACAAAGCAAATTTCGGTTAGACGTTTTCAGCATATAACCGTAATTTGCTATTTGCCCTCTAGGAAGCGCTCTACCGCAAGAATTTTTCAAATTGGTTCATTATTAGCTGAGCTAGAAATATTTGAAGTGCCGCAAACCCATGATTTCAGGAGACGAGCGTCACTTCCAACAGACACTCTCTCCTCTTGCCACCCGTCTAGCCTCTGAAAGCATAATTCCTTCCTTGCGTTCTCCCATACTGGAGCCAGAGGATCGCGTGACGCATAGGTCACAGGGCCCTCCTTTTTTTGTGTTTTTTTCTCTCGCATTCTTGCTGCGCAGCGCACTTCCATTGACGCTCTAGCTTGAGCTGTTGCGTTGGTCTCGTTTCGTGCAGCGCACGATTTTCCCCACGGTGCATGAGAACACCTGACTAGCAGCTTAAGTCAGTGCTATACTGAGGCAGACGCAAGTGGTTCTCAGAGCATGATTGCACGCTGGAACACGGTAGAAAATGAGCTTCATTCTCTGGATGGGCAATTGCACAATGTGGGAACAAGCAGACAAAATGGAAGTAAAGTAAAACCTCATTAATTCGACCCTCGTTAATTTGGAAAATCGAATAATTCAGACTCGTCTTTTGGTTACGGCAGGCGTATGCATTATTTAATGCAATTAAACTCTCGTTAATTCGAATGTATGTGTCCGCACATCCATTCATTCAGACAACTCTCGGAGTTGAGCGAGCGCGGAGTGCCTCAAATGTGCGACACAAAGGGGCAAAAACGCCATTAGCATCTACCGAAACGAAGCAGCGGATTTCGCATCATCATAGTCATCAGTGGAAATTATACCTGAATGACAGTATCGAGTGAGATGTGTTTGTGCATGCGTGACACCATGTATGTTAATTTAGTTCGTAAGCGAATGTTTACAAGTTCATACGGCTGATAAATCTACTACCCTTACTTCGTATAGCTGTCGACTAATTTGCAGTTGCAATCGATGCTTTGCATTTCGGGCGAAACTGCGACTTTTTATTCCAAATCCACCATTAACCCTTCATGATAGGTCAAAATGGCTCAGGCCTCGCCCATATGGGCATAAAAACAGATTGGACTAGTTTTAAGTTTACCAGCCCTGGGGACAGGGACGCCCACCCACTGCAGCGCGCCTTCCTAATATCTAGTTTGCTGGCAGCGCCCTCAGCCTACTTTTCAACGTTTTGCTTCTCAGCTAGGGAGCGCCATACCGCTCGGCCCGCTCAACGGTATTCTAGTACACTCAAAATACAGCCACCCTCGCCGTTCCCACAGCTACTAGCCACCGTACGGCAGCAGCAACAAAAGCCGGGAGTGGCCGCGGTGCGCCGGCCATAGTGCCGGCCATTTACCAGAAGCGGCCAAAAGTCCATTGTTATAAGGCCTAAAATTACGAGAAACTGTGCGGAATGAACGGCTGCGCTCTATTTCAGAGAACGAATCCGCTCGCTGTTTGTGGCCACTGCCGGAGCCGTTCTGGCGCAGCGTGGTCAGTCAATTTTCTGTGTTTGGCGCAGAAATGTGCGTTTGTAGCAAAATGGCACAATTGGCGCAGGAGTCCCACCCCTGCCAATTCACAACAGTGCTACCCCATTTGGCATTCCTAGCCTTTTCTGCATGCCTAATTGGATGGATTCAAAAGATTGTCTTTGAAACGAATCTTTACGCGCAGCAAGAAAGCAAGCACTACAGCCGCGTTTACATGAATGCGACAACTGGCGCATCGCATCAACTTTCTAGTGCTTCGCATACATGTAAACAGTGCTGATGCACTAGGAAAGTGCGTCACATTAATGCGCCAGACAGGGGTGGATTGAGACAAGTAAGTCGACTGTCGCAGTGCACGCAAACGCCATCGCATCGCATTATGAATTATGGGAAACAGAACTTGCTGCAGATCTGCTAAGCTCGCTGAGCTGTGGCGTGGTGTCAGAAGCGCCTGGATGCGTTGCTTTGCCTTTTTTTTTTTTTCAAAATACCCCCAAAGGCCCTCATTATGAGGGTATTACATGGGGGGGGGGTCACAGGCACTGGTCATAGATTATACATCATATTAAAGAACAAGACAATATAACACAAATGATAATAGAGTGATACAAAGGTAATATACAAAATGAGTCACAATTATTTCAGAGAAAACATTAGTACATATTAGGAGAACATAAGGTAACTGCAATGAAAAGCAAAACAGCAACAAACATTGAAAACACTGTAAAAGTCCCAAGATAATAATAAGATTAGTTGACAAGTCGTGAGCGAATTAAATCTTGAAACTTAGTCAAGTCAGGTTCCGTGGAAATGTCTGATGGTAAGGCCCTTCCACTCAGTTATTGTGCGCGGTAAGAATGAATATGCATAATGGAATGACTGGCAGTTAATGCGTTTGACTTTGTATTGATGGTCACGACGTGGAAAGATAACTTGTGGTGACTGAAAGAAATCATCATGAAGTGATGGATGATGATAAAGCTTATGGAAAAGTGATAGGCGAGAAATTTTACGGCGAAGTGCTAACGTGTCCAACTCAGCTTTATTCTTTAACGAGGTGACGCTGGTGTAACGTGAATAATCTGAAAAAATGAAACGCGCAGCACGGTTTTGCAAGGCTTCGATGTTACTGATGATATAAGTTTGTTCGGGATCCCAAATGGCAGATGCGTATTCTAGTTTAGGACGGATTAATGTTGTGTACGCTAGTTTTTTAACATGCATTGGGGCTTCTTTTAAGTTATGTTTAATAAGTCCGAGAGTACGGTTAGAAGAGGCAAGGGTAAGATTAATATGATTATTCCATGATAAGTTTGACTGAAGATTGATGCCAAGGTGCTTGTAAGTTGTGGCGAGTTCCACAGCGTTGTTATCAAGAGAGTAGGTTGTTGGAATTCGTGGCCTATTGGTGAAAGACAAGAGTTTAGTTTTGGAAACATTTAATGGCATTAACCAATTAGAACACCATGCACTTATTGCCTCCAGGTCAGTTTGTAGTAAGTGATTATCAGTGTTACTTGTTACACATCGATAAAGTACACAATCATCTGCAAATAGTCTGATTTTGGATAACACGCAACTGGGTAAATCATTAATATAGATTAGAAAGAGTAAAGGTCCAAGTACGCTGCCTTGTGGAACTCCAGACGTAACATCAGCATGAGATGAGTTAGAATTGTTAACTGATGTAAACAGTCTCTAGATAAGAGAAAATCGGTGATCCATGCAATTATAGTAGGGTGAATGTTAAACTGTGAAAGTTTAAGTAACAACCTATGGTGTGGAACACGATCAAATGCCTTGGAAAATCTAAAAATATTGCATCAACTTGAAACCCAGCGTCTATCAGTGCATGTATGTCGTTAATAAATACGGCTAGTTGGGTTTCGCATGAGTAGCCCTTGCGAAAACCGTGCTGATACTTGAAAATAATGTTATGGTCTTCAAGGAATTGAATGGCCTTCTAAGTGCTTTATGGCCTTCTAAGTGCGATACCACCTCCTGCCGCCATCGCACCACGGGTGGTGCGCTACATGTAGACGCTGGTGCATCGCATTACTAGTGATGCGCTATAGGAAATATAACGTGCTACTGTCGCATTCTGCCGCTCATGTAAACACGGTTTATGTTCCGACAACAGCCAAAGAAATGCGTGCATTCTTGGGCCTCAATTAGTTGATGGGGCTGAAAAGGAGTCCAAGCTATCGTGATTATATGAGCAGCACTCCTGATATGACCGACTCGTTTATTTCAAGACTGAATCGATTTGATTGGCTCCTATCCCACCTTCATCTAAATGACAATGCTCTGCAGCCAGAGAAGGACGATGCCACCTTTGACAAGCTGTACAAGGTATGTCCACTTTTGTCGGAAGTTCCCAGCAGCATTGCCGAGCGCTACCAGCCGACAGAATATTTGGCCATTGATGAATCAATTATCAAATTCAAAGGCCGAAGTTCTTTGAAACAGTATATGCCAAAAAAGCTGCTGAAATGAGGCTACAAAGTTTGTATGCTGTGTGCCAGGACTGGCTACAACCTAAAATTTCAAATTTACACTGGTAGGTCTAACGACGGGGTTCAAAGAGAGTTGGATGCATGTGTTGTAAAGACACTGTGTGAAGATTTGGCTGGAAAGCACCACCGCATATTCTTTGACAACTATTTTACCAGTTACTACCTGCTGAAAGATCTCCCAGAATCCGGGATATATGCTTGTGGTACAATAAGAGGAAGCAGGAAGCACTTGTCTCAGCTAAAATCTGGCAAGACAACGAAGAGTGGAGAGACAAGTGGGCTGTTCACTTGTTATCAAACTTCCACAGCCCCCCGACGAAGTCCAAGTAAACAAGAAAGATAAAGATGGAACCATCACTAAGGTAAACTGCCCTGGTGCACTTCAAGAGTACAACAAGAACATGAACTTCGTAGATAATTTCAACCGGATGAAATGGCAGTATGAGGTGGATCGCAAATATGGTAGCACCATATCTTTTTTTCACCTTCACTGCTGCATTGTCAACGCGTTTATAAATTTTTGGGAACATGACGGTTTGGAAAAAATGTAATTGAAAGACTTTCGAGGGAGCCTTGTCTCACAGATGACTGCTGAAGCCTGCATGAACCCTACAGTGAAGCGGAAGTCATCTATGACTGTTCAACCAAAGAAGTCCAAACCATCCGTACAATGGAGTCCAAGAATCAGCCAAAAAGGTGCTCGTAGCGAAAGTGCGCAAAATGCAGCACAAAGGCACAACCATCCCAAACAGTTTCGATGTGTCAAACCTGCAATGCGCCACTATGCCTACAGAAGGGAAAAAACTCTTTTTCAGACTACCACACAAAGTAATTTTCAATGTGGAAAGCGCAAGGTATGCCGCTACATCACAAAGGACCACATGATAATTATGTCCTATGCAGAAACCCTTCCGGCATTGTGATGAACAGCACTGACGACCTCGTGGGAGCTTTATTACACATAATTTTTTTTTATGTGTGCGATATATGCTGCAACCTGTTTTGTGCGCTTGAAAATTGTGTGCTTGAAAAAGTTAAGCATAGCTGTGCCGCAATACAGCTGTTATGTGGTGAAGTATAACAAGCAAAGAAAGGTCACTTATATGGCGACCGAGCAGGTGTTCCTTAATTTACACACATGCACATGCGCCGTCTCCAGTTACAGTGCGAGCCGGTCATCAAGACGCATAATAAGTTTACTGGCAGTCCTTCAGAGTTTTAGCTAGACCCCCACTCTTTTGTTGGCTTTAAACGCCCCCTTGACTTATGACTTTTTCATCTTACCGCCTTCCTTCTTGTTAGCTTTCCCAAAACACAGACGGCTTTTCTACATTTTTGGGTGCACAGCACACGCGTACAATTGAGGAACACTAGGCCCCGTTGACGGTCTCATATACAAGACACGCATGGCAGGCGAAACGAGGGCTCAAGTCGCCACAACAACGTCAGAAACAGCTCTGAATGGCTGCCAGTATGTTCATTAGGCGCCTAGGTGCTTGTACTGTGACCGGAGACGGCGCATGCGCGCCTGTATAATTAACACGTACTATGTCTGGTGACAGTGGTCCCTTTCCATCCCTAATATGCTTCACCACAACAAATTGCATATGCTTCACTGCAAAACACTGCTGCATTGCGGTGAAGCCGACCAGTGAAGTTCGAATTATCCCGCCAAGGCCAACTTTGAGATTGAAGTAACGAAAGTTTGGACCCATAGAAATGCATGGGTGCCCGCCGGCACCTTCGGTCGGGTTCGAATTAACCAGAGTCGAATTAACGGAAGTTTACTGCATAATGATTCCTGGGATAGTTGTGCACCCGAAATGCTGCCCACACCTAAGGAAGCAATGCCAGTGGCTGCAGACATGTATGAAACAAGCTTTGTTAAAATTAAACTATTTCCACAAAAGCTATACATAGAATGAAGCGTTGCAACTATTACAAAAATTGGGCCTTTTCTGATTTTCCACTTCTTGCTACCCTACAGACTGCCAGAGCCAATCATTCACAGGTCACTATACCAGAAACTTCTGGTTCCTCAAATTGAACAGCTTCTGGGTGCCCACGGGCTTGCCACAGCTGCCAGGACGTTTTAAAGCGAACAGCTTTCTCGGCCACTTTTGCCAGTTTTCGTTGTTTGCTCTTTCGCTTGTTCGTTCGTTTGCACGTCCATTGTTTCGTTCGGCAGCTCATTCTTTCGAGCTATCCGCCTACATTAGCAATCATCGTCGATGGCTTCTGCAGTTTTTTGGGCTTGTTGTCTGCTAGCAGTTGCAACTGCCAAAGAAGTGAAAAGCGCTCTGTCCTTTCTGATGCAAAGGTGTGGTTTGCAAATGTGCCTTGAACAAGAATATTTCCTTGCGGCACGCGACAGGTTTAATGCTGCATTATGGCACGTTGGTCGCAGTGCACGGCAGGACTGTGTACAAAGCAGTTCGCCGCTTCAGTGTGGTCCCACTCTGGGAGTGGACGCAAAAGCTTCACTTACATCAATTTCCAGTGCGCTTGGAATCTGCATTATTTTTCATGAGAGAGAGAGAGAAGACACTGCAGTTGTGAGAGAATTTTTCATGAGAGAGAATTGCAGTTGCAATTCCGACATCGCAATTACTCTTTCTCACAAGCCATTTCTTTTTACCAACTTATTTTCTTATTACATATGATCATCCTTTGTTGAATTTTAATGCCTTTTGTATGTCTATTGATTGATTTTAGATTTGATCACTATTATCACTATGTATTTCTCTCTGTCTCCCTCTCTCTCAACTTTCGACAATTACTATTCCTACTGATTGCTTTCATTTCACATTTGTTTTAACTGGACACCTGTACATACGGCTCAGTTTCTGTTAAGCTCATTCTCTGAAATCTTTTTCACTTGTTTCTCAACTGTGCAAAGCCCATCTCTGTTCCTGTTTTGTGGGAAAACAGGAAGTAAATATCTGAAAATGCCACAGGTGATAAAAAATTAAAACAATCTAAGTGGAAACAGGCATTGTGAATCCGGTAGGGTTAGCTTTCCCAGGAAATAGGGAGTAAGAATAGATTGGCTTTGGACAATTCAAAAATGAGCAATAGAAACATTAAAAAAAAGACAAAAAAGGTTAGAATAAGGAAGCCTTATCAAGAGTTGTACTGCACAATGCTCATACATCAATATAATGATTTGCGCATGTAAATTATTTGCCAAAACCGAGACACCCTTTTAAAAGGTACTCCAGCACTGTTTTTGTGCAAGAATTTACTGTGGTTGGCCGCTCAACACTCATACGTCACATCAATACAGTATCCATGTTATTTGGGCATGTAAATAATTTATGTGTCATGCATATGCAATTTCCACCAGTAAGAAGCAATGCAGCACTTGGTAAACAATGCACCTAGCAGTTAAATTGGTGCATGGTATGCTTGAACTGCTTGAGAGTGGCAGGGCCTGGGAAAGGCACCATCTGATTTCGAAGCCATGCTAGACACTGCGCATGAATGTGTACAGTCAAATCTCGATATGGCAAATCACGCAGGACCACTGAAAATCGTGTGTTATTCTGAAAGGTTCTTATAAAGAACACCCCAAAATTAATCATTCCAACCACCAACCGATCAGTTCTTAAGTTGCCACTGTTTGAGCTATCCACGAAAACGTAGCTGTTGGCTCTTGGCCCGCGCTGTTGCTATTTTCCATAGATTCCACCGCCATGTACTACCAAAGCATTGTATAATAAATGGAGACGCACGTAGAGCAGACGCTGAGAAAACTGACAAAAAAAATGGAAGCTCCATGTCGCCTCCAAAGCACAATGTTTCTTGTTTGTTTTTCACACTCATTGGCGTGGACACCGCAACCATCTCACTCGAGGCAGACACCTGAACTATTCTAAAGCGCAAGCGCGCGTAAACAACACCGTTCGGAAAGTGCAAAGTGCGACCGTGTGGCAGCCCTGCGAGTGCAGAGGTTACATTTCTCCGTACATGTAGCTAGTACGGCCCCAGAAAGAAGGGTGAAAGAAGGAAGCCTGTGTTGCTAGGCGACACTTGCTTGGGCGGAGCATGCGCTCGCAAAACCTGATGCGTAGGCGCCTCTGCAATAGATTTTAAAAATTTCTCTCCCACGTTTTTTTATTGCGCGCCATCATAGGTTTTCTCAACTCGTGCGCCGCGGCGCCCGCTTCCTGCGCCTTGTCTGCGAGCCTACTCTTTCGGCTGCCGTGAGGGATACACAGAAATCCACAAATCCCCAGATTTCGGAATATTAGTTCCTAGTACTGAGGTGTTAACATGACACGGAAACTGAATAACGATCGTTATTCTGAGAAGTTCGGTATTCTCAAGTTCGTAGTACTGAAATATTTTTACACTTGAAACCATAAGTCAGCAGGGGATTTCTGAAAAGTTAATGCGGTGTTCGTAGTAATGAGATTTTACTGTAGTACGTTTTCATTAGTGACTTCTCTAGCTGCAAAAAATGTTGCCCAGAAATATCAGCCCACAGCAACTAGTCCCTTTCCTTGCTTTATTGTAGTGTAATTTAATGGGACCAACAATTGTCCAGAATGTGTCGAGAGATGATAGTGCCGATGGAAAGATTGACTCACCAAGATATCCCCCCTAAAGGGGCCCTAAACATTTTTCTAACTAATAAAAGAACGACCTCACTATTAAAGGATGACGTCTCACAAATTCAAGGATTCTAAAAAAAAATTCACATCCTTCAATTATAAGGAGCTGTTGCACTGATACCTAGCTTTCTCTTTTCATGTCCACTAGTGCGTCGGAAGCTACACAGAGGAAAAGCCAGAGAGCAAAGCCCCGGCCAAAAGTTGAGTGTCAGAGCGATGAATGGGCTCGTCACAGCATTTTGTGGTGGCCACGTTAGACTAAGCTACACAGCACGGTGTTGCCCTCTTTGAGTCCACACACAGATGACATAGCTTGTGCAGCGCAACTGTGAAATAATTTTTCTGTCTTTTTGAAATTGCATACACACATTTTTTATTTATTTAACTTAAAATTAGCAATTATGTATTACCGATAATGCTCTTGCAATCACGACATCAGCCAATAGCATTGGTCGGCCAGCTGCTTGCGATGCGACAGCATTGCGGAAATAAGGGCAAGCAATTTTCCGCTGTGACACGAGATTGTAAATTTCTTGCTGCATGCAGTTCAGTAATATTTGGCTGCTTCTACGACAAATCGGCAACACTTATTTACTATGTTCAAAAAGTGCTTCAGGGCCCGTTTAAATAAGGAATTATATATTTAAATCAGTACTGAAACTCTTGCAAAAATGATGCGCGGTGACTCTCAGCAGGAAAACATTGTCATTATGGGGAGGTACACCTCAAAAATCTATTTTCATTAATAAAAATTCTATATTGAATGCAATTTAGGTATAAAGTTTAACCTTCCGTTTTAATGTGTTTTTACTTTATATAAGTACTTTCTCTGTGCCCCCAGAAAAGTGGAAAAGTAAGATCTTTTGTGCAAGTGTTTTAAAATAGCCTTTATTGTTCCACATGGAGCACAGATACCAAGAAAATTTAAAAAATTGTATTGGTGTACTATTTAAAGAAAACATTTTAAAACCAAACTGCCATTTCAAAGAACACTGTCGAGTGGTTTCCCAAAATGCACATAACCAAAGGAGACTTGCATTCTAAACATCCTTTTGCATATGCATGTAAAATTCAGTCATTATTTTGTTAAATGGCAATTCTGCTGCTGAAACGTTTGAGCTCAAAGCTCCACTGTCTCTATACTATAAAGGCGCTGGCCACACGAGTTTTTGAGCACATCTATCATGTCAGTGGTGCTGTGGAGCTGCAGCAGCAACAACCGCAAAGCATTGCTCCCCGCCCCAGCTGTCAAAAAGTGAATAATACGTACGAGTCTGTCTGAGGACGTCTAAAGTTGTCTGGTAGGTTAGCTTCATACACTGCTCTTCCCTTGCTGTTGCCCATCTGCTGGAGGCACTGTATAGAAGGAGAGAAAAGGCCTGATCAAGTACATGCGCAGAGCTGCATCAATTGCTGCTGTCGGGCCTAGTCGCGAAGAACAAACCAAAATTTAGTGCCCTTCAGTGATGCAGTGGTGAAACAATAGAGATCCATACATTTACCATTATTCCAGCTTCAGCAACATGGCTTCGGAAAACACTTCTAGCTTCTTTCGCTAGCTTCACGACAGCAACTGTGCTGTCACGAAGCTTGCGCCGTAGACCGCCTCAAAGGACAGCACCATTCAACCCATGCTGACTGACAAGCACCGATCAACCAATCAGCACAAGCCAGCTATCACCTGGGTAGCATTTACTAAAAGTATCTGCTTTTGCAGGTAAGCACCCGCCAGGGGAAACTTTTTGTTCTTTTACCGTGCTGCGCACTGCTGCCGCAGATTTTACTGTTCCATTTCTTGTTTTCCTTTTTCTCCAATATGACTAAGAACTTCTCAAAAGCTTTGGATGGTTTTAAATGTGAAATGAGATTAGAGCTTTCGTTCTATGAAAAAGTGTGAAATTCTGTAGCGACACTAGCGATGAGACGAGGAAGATCACCTCTGAGCTCAAGGCATTAAGAAAGAAAGTCAGTGAACTTGCAGGACTGGGACTGCCCAAAGTCATTTTGGAGCAATTTTTGGAGCAAGTAAAATAGTGTTTTGGAGCAGTTTGGAGCAGACTAAATTTAATTTTGGAGAAATGTGAAGCAGATAAAATTTCGTTTTAAAGCAGTTTGGAGCAGGCCAATCTACATTTTGGTGGAATAATAGAATATGAAATATAGCAGCGCACTTCGAAACCACGATGGAACACAGAACCAACACGAGCGCTGGACTGCTACTGTCATAAGTAACGTCTTAAGCTGAATTTTAAGGCAGATTACCCTGACATCGTCTAGTGCATGCCGATTTTGGTAATAGTGCCTCACACTGCCTGTAGAGTTTTAATTAGTGGTAGGAATAAAAAAAAATGCATTGTGCAATGGTAAGTGCGAAATTTCTAAAAGTAGCCCAAGACACTCTTTACAAATAAATTTTTCTTTAATGTCTCGACAGTGTGAGTGAAGTGCCTGGAAATGCGCTCACCAACAAAGAGAAGCCAGAGTTATGAAATACTGCGGTTTATTGAAAGCCATTTCTACATAATAGACCAGGCCGATTCCAAAGCACCTAATGCTTAACTTTGTGGTATAACGTAAACTATTTTCATCTGTTTTTATTGTGATATCAATTGTATGGACACTCCAGGCGCATTTCTACCGCCGAAATCGCCGTGATGTTCCGTATAAAGTCCAAGGGAGATAGCATCATTGCCGCGCGCCGTATGTACAAGTGAAAGTGTGCGAGGGTGAGCCGACGATGGCGGCTCAATATAGCGCTCGCAAGGGGAGGAAAAGTGGGGAGGAAGCGCACCGTCTTCCATCGTGTGCGAGGAACCGGGGGGAGGTGAGGGAGTGGAAGTTCGGAGGCTGCTGCGTATGGCACGGCTGATCGCGGGCCCGATCTTGAAAGCGATCTGCAATGGGGACTGAGTGAGCCAAGTGCTGATAGGTTCGTGCGTGCTGTGTTTTTGCCGCTTAGTTCCCGCTAAGGCGAGAGGCAGCACCAAGGTACATTCGTTCGCATCTGGTGCCGCACTTCCTCACTCCAGCGTTTTGACAGCGAGTGCACGCGGTGATCGAGTGAGATGTGTTAATTCACGTTTGCTTGTGCGAGCGTGGCACCATGCTTGTTAATTTAGTTAGTAAGCGAATGTTTACAAGTTTATACAGCAAAACTGCTAACCTTACTGCCTACTGCTCTTGCAATCACATTTTGCTATCGTAATCAATGCTTCGTCCTTCGGGAGAAACCGCCTTTTTATTCGAAATCTGTCATTCGCCCTTCGTGATAGGTAAAAATGGCCCATGCCTCGTCCATATGGGCATAAAAAGAGATTGAAATAGTTTTACGTTAAAGCGGGGGTGGGGACAGAGACTCCCGCCCGCTGAACCCGCTGCAGCGTGCACCTCCCTTCTATGAAGTTCGCTCGCAGCGCCCTCAGCCTACTTTTAGTCGTTTATTTGCACCTCAGCTAGGGAGTGCCACGCTGCTCGGCCCACTTAACCGTATTCTAGTACCTACTCTAAATACAGCCGCCTGGCATGCCCTGGCCGTTCCTACAGCAGCGGCGACAGCCGGGAGCCGCTGCCAGAGGCCGCGCGCACGCCGGCCACTTGCCGAAAGCGCCGAAAAGTCCAGTGTTATAAGGGCGAAAATTGCGTGAAAATTACGAGAAACTGTGCAGGAGGCACCGTCGCAGGGTGTGCGGAATGTGAACGGCTGCACTCTTTTTCGAAAACGAACCCACTCGCTGTGTGCAGCGTGGCGCATTTTCGGTCAATTTGCTGTGTTTGGCGCAGGGATTTGCGTTTGTATCAAAATGGTGCAATTGGCGCAGGAGTCCCACCCTCTAACTTGTTAAGTGTAATGAAGGTTTGAGGAGCGAGAACAAGCAGTTGGCCCGACAAGTTCAAGAGCTACAGCAGTACACGAGGTTCAACAATTTGGAATTAAAGGGTGTAAAGTCGAATGCAGAGCCTGTTGATGTCAAAGAAATTGGCAAAGTTGTTGGTGTATCAGTCAGTGACTTAGACATCGATATTGCAAGCCTGTACTCTGATGAAGAGGACTATGTGAGCAGGCATGAGCGTTTCTATCAAGGCGCAGCAAAGAAGTAGCGGTAGCGCGCAGTGTAAAAAAGGCGACCTGCTGCTTTTCCTCTTCATCAGTGCTGTACGACCTCTGTTTTTGATGTTGCGACACTGGTGGAGGTGCTGCAGCCTTGAACCTCATGCGTTCAACCTCTATCAGGCCCCGTACACCCAGTCCGGAAGATCTCTCGTCACAATTCCAGTCCACTGATTCAGTCGGCGCCTGCTCGGCCTGAGCCCGGAATTCCCTCCCGTTGCGACTCCCACCAGCATGGCAGTTCCTACACCCCCATCGGCCCCTCTCCCTTCTCGGACGGCACCGAGCCTTTCCCAGGTGACTCGTGAACAGCCTCGCGTTCCCGCAATCTTCCATGGCGATGCTTTTGAAAATGTTGAGGACTGACTCAATCCGTACGAGCGCGTCGCTATGGTCTATCACTGGACCGAACAACAGAAACTCACCAATGCTTATTTCGCACTCGAAAACAGTGCTCGCACATGGTACGAGAACAGGGAAGCGAGCTTCCACACGTGGGGCAATTTTCGGCGTCAGCTCCTCGATACATTCGCAAGTTCGGACCGGCGGGACTACGCGCAACAACTTATTGAGGCTCGCATACAGAAATCGACCGAATCCATCATCATGTATGCGGAGGATATGGCCCGATATGAACGAGGCAAAAAAAGAGCATCACCTTATGCGGGGAATTAAGGAACCGCTGTTTGCAGGCCTTGTACGAAACCCGCCCACAATGGTCAATGATTTAATCAAAGAAGCGACTATCAACGAGCGGGCACTTCAGCAACGTTGCTGCCACTTTGACCATCTGCCCAACAACACACCAATAAGCACCGCAGCTCAGAATGTTGAGCGGACTTCTTTACGGGAAATGATTAGAGTCATTCTGCGTGAAGAGCTGTCAGCGCTCGGCGTTCCTCCTACGAAGTATCCAGGCTTGCCGAAGTCGTGCGCTAAAAGTTGCGGCAAGCCTTCTCTTCACCAGCTCCATGCCCATTGAGCTGTGCCGACATGGTCCGACATCCTCTGCCTTCACCGGAGGTACCGCCATTTCAGCCACGGACCGTTCCCATGCCGTGGTGGCAACTGGAGTCTGTGAGACGCCCTCCTGTTCGTCGTACTGACTTGTGGCGCACGGCCGACCATTGACAACTCTGTTTCCACTGTGGGGAACCTGGCCACATTGCCCATTCCTGTCCCCATCGAGAGGCTGGGGTGGCAAACTTTTCACCTACTGCTTCTCTGATCTGTGACGATCGTTGTGCCCTGAACAGTGATCACCTGTCGACCAGCCAAACAGCTTCACCACGTCGCTGGCAGTCCCCATCACCTGTGCGTTACACTTCCCCGAACCGCTAGAGTTTCGCCGACGTCGTGAGGGGTGGTCGTTCCCCTAGTCCGCGCCGGGGAAACTATTGGCAGCGACCTCCAGGGGGAAGGTTGCCCAGTGTCGAGACGCCAAAAATACCCCCCACGCTACCCAAGAAGACGATATGATGACAACGAATACTAACACCGACGGCGTTGCCCGTGCCGATCTTAATATTCTGATAGATGGACATCACGTCACAGCACTTGTTGACACTAGGCTTCTTCGATTTTCCACTTCTGGCTACCCGCGGGCTGCCAGAGCCAGCCAGGACGATTTTGGTCTGGCAACTCTCTGGAAGTTCTCTGGCTATCAGACGACAAAAAGAGGCGATGAGCGCTCGCCACCATCTTTGTGGGGACTCGACGGATTGCAACGCGGGCACTTGACTTTCACCTCACTCAGCCAACTGGCTTGCGTCGAACGCTAGCACGCGCCCCCCCAGCGGGCGTGCTTTTGGACTCGCATACTTGTCGAAGCGATTCCCGATGTCCGCGCGGTATGCGGATCACTGATTGCATTACTTCTAGCATTATCTTATTAGGATTCTAACGCACCTTCCGCCTTGCTAGGCGGTGCCGTAGTAGCGGCGGCATACCATTTGAACCTTTCTTTTGTTTTTCCCGTGAATGCTTCTTCTCGGACGTGAACAGCGCGCTGCGCTCTCGATCATGCTTGCACGGTATCTTCATCGTGTTCCGCGCAAGTTGTTGAAGCTGCAGACACTCATTCATACACATTGCGGTGCTTTTCGGTTCATGTAATTTTCTGGTGGTATCCCTTTTCACATTGCTCGCGTATTTTATTTATTATTTTATTTATTAGTTACCTGCATCGCCCCGTAGGGCATTACAGCAGGGAGGTTACAGACTTAACTAAATACATGAACAAATAATTACAATGCATGGAAGAAACCATAATTTTCTGTGATGTATACAATGCGCAATGGCAAACTGTTCCAATCTCGAACAGTTCTAACAAAAAAAGAATAACGGAAAACGTCACCCCCCTACAAGAAAATTCCCTGACCTTCAAACAGTGGTCCAGTCGCTTAGATATGTAGTGTGGTGCCTGGATATATTGTTCGCGGTTTATGCCTGTTTTAGAATAATAAATATCGTGGAAAAATTTTAATCTGATATGCCTTCTACGATCCTTCAGCTCTTGCCATTTAAGTTTGCTTTCTGTCATGCTAAGCTGCCGACTATAGTTACCAAGAACAAATCTAACTGCCCTATTCTCGATTTTATCTAATTTATAAGCTCAAATGTGTATGGGTCCCAACAAACACATCCATATTCAAGTATTGAACGTACATGACTGAAATACAGCTGCGTTTTTAAGTTACTCGGTAAATGCCTAAAATTGCGGCGCAAGAATCCCAAAACTGATGCTGCCTTTTTTACAATATAGTTAACATGCTTGTTCCATCGTAAATCAGAAGTAAAAAAGACACCTAGATATATAAATTCCTTGTTTATCTTTAAAGTAATATGAATTCTATACCTATACAGATGATTAGCTCGTTTTCTTGTGAAGGTGACGATGATGTGTGGTGTTTTATGGCGCAAGGGCCAGTTATGGCCAAAGAGCGCCATGCCAGTGTTTGTGAGTGTGCGGTCATGAGTTCTGAGTAGATGAAACGTGGCTGTAAAGGGGCCTAAAATAATCGCTGTAAAGTGCGTAAAATATACATGTACTAAAATCATGGCAATGACTAATGATGTGTACTATGAAATGAGGAATGCATTGAGAAAAAAGAATAATATATTTAAAATATTTAAGATACAGTAATTGACAAGAAGCACTACTACCTAAACAAAGCCCTTGAACAAGGGCCTGGAGGCATGTGCTATAAAAAAAACTATCACAGCAACATCCTCTGGAGAGAGGCTGCGCTACGAACTTATTGGGCTAATAACATGTAGCACAACATCATTAAAAAAATCGAGGACTGCTTTGGCATTAAAAAGCGGTTCTTCACCAATAAACATCATGGGATGCAGAGGGATATTGTAGCGGTATGCTACAGGAAAATGTTTCCTTCTCTCAGCTTCGGCTTCCCGACACTCCACGAGGACATGGAGGACGGTCAGCCTCTCACCACATCTACCACAGGTTGGTGGTTCATCACCAATAAGCAAAAAATTGTGGGTGCCATATGTATGTCCTATTCTTAGACAACAGAACAGGACATCAGTTCGTCATGTTTTAGTTATGGGGGGCCAGTAACCTAAGTGTGGCTTAATCAAATGAAGCTTATTACTTGTTTCTGTGTCCCACAAGCGTTGCCAGTGGCTTTACAGTTTCTTTCGCAAGAAAGGTTTCAAATCTGTTGCAGAACAGCAGCTGTAGAGTTAATAGCGGGTGATGTCACTGATGTGGCCATTTGGTCGGCAAGAACATTGCCCTGGATGCCTCTATGCCCAGGCACCCAGCATATAATGACATGCTGGTTAGTTGCGTATGCTCTACAAAGAACAGAATAGAGCTCAATGAGAACAGGGTTTTTCTGTTGACAGGGTGACTTCAAGGCTTTTACGACGCTTTGGGAGTCTGTAAATATAATAGTTTTTTCAAGTTTTGATTTCTTTATATGCTTTACAGCTGACAATATTGCGTAGGCCTCAGCCGTAAAGATGCTTGTTTCGGGGTGGAGTACACCGGATTCCGAGAAGGACGTACCAATGGCTGCATAAGATACTCCGACATGCGATTTAGAAGTGTCTGTGTAAAATTCTGTGCACGTTTTCATCTGCCCACTTGGACACCTTGTTCAAGCCCTGCTGTACCTGTTTCTCGCACACTGCGAGGTTACTTGACTTGAAGCCTATTTGTAAGTCGTCTACGTAGACGGAATAAAAAATACCCGGTGGAAATAAAAAATAGCCGTACACGTCAATGACTAGGCGATGGTGTCTGTGATGTGTTTTGTCACTGATCTCGGGGGCGTGCGGGTGTTATGAGAGATGGAGAAGGAAGACGCATGGCGACACAGCAAGCAGATATTTAATCACACTCGAAACCAAAAAACCTCAAACTAAAAACTCATTCAAACTAGAACGCACTGAACTAAAACACAATGAACAAATAAAGGTTAACAAAAACAACCTAATGAATCAATAAATATGCTCTTAAGTTTTGGCTCCGTTAGTCCTGAGCGTTCTCTCTACGAAAGTCTGGCAACTCTGGCCTACTGTTGTGACGCTACTAGGATGGGACGCTCTTACTGAGTTCGTTGTTCCCGTTGCACGTATTTTCCCGGCGGGGATCTCGTTGGACCTTTCTTAATGTCGTCGCCTTCGCCGACTGTCGTATAGTCGTTGCTGCCTTGCAGTCGGTCCTTCAACTGGCTCGTCTCGGGAGCCTGGGTAACCCGGTCGCTGTTTACGTGGCAGGGAGGCTTGACGGAGTAGGCCTATTGACGTCCTCGCCCGTTGCTTCCGTCTCGCTCCTTTCACGAGTGCCGACGTGGCGTTCCGGGGATCATCGAACGTGCCGGTCTGCCGTGGAAGAGGGGTCTTTTCTGGGGTGTCCGGTCCTGCCGTGAGAGGCTGCAGCCGGTCCAGGAGCCTCACTCGAACTTGCCGAGGTCGACGGCCACACCATGGACGGCCAACGTCACGGACTCGGCCAGAGCCCCAAGTCTCCCGTCGAGAGAGCGGAGCTGGCGATGCGACCTTCCTGGCCCGGAGCCACGTCGATAATACCAGCTCAGCCTCGCTTCTGCCTCGATTATGGCTCGGTTCACGCGCCTCGCGCGCTCGCGCCGTTCCGAACGCTCCATTCACGACGTCCTTTTCTTTTATTTCGCCGCCGGCGTCTTACTCATGACAGTGTCATAGCACAGGGCGAACATATTCACTCGCTATCCGGTCGCGGTGAGTCGGACTTCCTTGATTTGTCGTGAGCCCGTGTGAATGTTCTATTGGTTGTAATTCGGCTAGTGTGCATTAGTGTATGAAAGGTGCAATAAATGCCCTTTTGATTGTTTGCAATACTGTGTTGTCGTTCCTTTGTCCCAAGAGCATATGTGAGACCCCACAGACATGGTTATTTTTTCTACAACTTTTCCTCAGCACCTTGAGCGTCTGGACGACGCTTTAACATGCATTTGTAACGCTGGATTCCAACTCAACACAAAGAAATGCCATTTTGCCTGATAGAGCATCAAAGTGTCAAGCCTCCTTACCAGTAAAGATGGCGTTCGACCAGATCCTGACAAGGTTGCTGCCGTGATTCGCTTCCCTCACCTTGAAAATCAAAAACAGTTAAGTTTCTTGGGCCTAGCTTCCTATTTCTGCCGCTTGATCAGGCGGCATGGCGTCACCGCTGCACAAGTTGCTGACGTTGGGCACTGCTCTCACTTGGACCCGACGACGGCGAACTTTCTTTCCAAGCCCTCGAGCAAGCCTTAACATCCGACCCCGTCCTCTGTCACTTCGATGAGAACGCATCAACTTGTTTGCACACCAACGCTAGTGGCCATGGCATTGGTGCTGTCCTTCTACAGCGTGATACCACTACACGAGAGAGAGTTGTTGCTTATGCCAGTCGCGCATTAATGAATGCCTAACAGAACTACTCGATAAAAGAGCAGGAATACCTTGCAGGTGTTTGGGCCATACAAAAATTTCAACCATATCTTTATGGACGCCACTTCACTTTCATAACAGACCATCACGCCTTATGCTGGTTGTCGTCACTGAAAAATTTGTCTGGACGCCTCGGTCGCTGGGTGGTCCGATTACAAGAGCACGATTTTGACGTTTGTGTAGAATTCTGGGGAAAAACATCAAGATGCCGATGCTCTGTCTCGCTGCCCCCTGCCACTATTATCTTCGAGCACATCTCTCCATTGCTCGCCACTTGATGATGAGACCCGAAGGTATAAAAGATCAAAAAAGAAAAAAAAAAAGGCGAACGTTATGGCATATCTTTTACTCACGTTTAAGTCGGAGAAACTGCCTTCACTCTCACGAAAGCTGATCCTCCGGCCTAAACGTTTCGTCAGTAAAAGGTATGCCATAACTTTCGTCTTTTTTTTTTTTCTTTTTTGAACGTTATACCTTCGGGTCTAAGGTCATTAGGCCATGGACACATGCATAAGATGGCTGAATAAAACACGTACCCTAACAAATTTCCTTTGTACAAACCCGCACTTTCAGATTATGGCATGTTAGCTGTGTCGCATCGCAACAATTTACTTAAAATGGGAGTGTGCATATATTCTAGTTGATGAAGAGTTAAGTTTGGGTACGTGTTCGTCACCTAAATTCACAGCATGTGTCCCATCGTAGAGTGGTGCTGTGGCGCGTTTCTACAAGATGGAGCATGTCGCATCTTGCGATTCAACATGTTGAATGTTTGCACGATTCCCACAGTGCATGCAGCCACTGCCTAATGAGGAACTCATGTACATGCAAAAATCCTGCAATGAGACTTTCAAAGGAATCATTAGTTGGGGAGAGACACTCTTCTCGATTAAGCCACTGTTGGAGGCTGTTCCTGTCTATTTCAGCAAGCATTTCGGTGTACAAGTTTACCAGGAACACAAAAAGACATGATAAGCTTCTGATCTCTCGCTACGCCAGAGTCAAGATGCATATACACCTGCGGCAAATGATGCCAAAATCTGTCAGCGGGAAGCTCGTACAACTTGTGCCGAAGCTACTCTTCAATGAATTCATGTTTGTCGTCTTGTCTATGCCCTCGGATATATTGTATACTGTACTAATTCACTGATCACCTGCTTTCAATAGCAATTGTACGTAGCGGTGGTTGCGGCATCAAATCGCTTATGTTGTTTGTGCTATTTCTTTTTAAAATTTCTTCAAAGAGCATTCGATAACGATTACTGCCTTGGTTACACCAAGTAGAGCGATAAAAAAATGGTAACCTTCACAACAATGTCACATTGAAGTGGCATGTCCTATTAAGAGATTCCAACCCTTAATGTTTGAGTAGAAAAACTAGACACACAAACTTTGCCTCCATAGCCCCACTAGATAAAAAGGCAGTAAGCTGTTCATTTAGTATGCGGAAAGCTAGGGTTTAGTCCCAGTATTCATGATCTAAATTATGGGGAGCATGAGGACCGAACCACATTGCTCTGCGTTCAAACTCTGTTACATGATAAATATGTATAAAGCTAAAACTGGCATTTTTACAATTTTGTAAGATCGTAAGACAGCCAGCAATTGAACCTCTTGAGTGGTAACGCTTACTACTAATTTCATATGCATTGTTTTCTGCACAAAAATGCTTCTCTCACACCCAGGCAACATCAGTGCACTGCCGAGGAGTGGGCACTGACATGGCGGATGCTGTAGCAGACTACACAGTTGTCACTAGCCCAAACAGAGCGACATGAGGGAGACATCGAGGCACCACAATGACCCCTGACCTGTAGCACCCTCTAGTGAAGAGGAAGACTCTTCGATCAAGAGAAACGCACATTACCGGGTGTTTTTGAGACACATGCTTATTCTTCCACTATGCTCAGTTTATATTAATAATCTTATGAACTGCATCAGCTTTTCAATAAGTGTTCTCAGATGACTATGCACTTAACTACAAAATAATAGACCCTGCACATTACCAAGCTCTTGACCAACACTTCAAAAGACTGTATAGCATGTGCTAATTTTTGTCACCTGGCAAGTGCACAATATTTGCAACAGTTGGCTTGTGGTTGGTGGTGCTGGCACCTTTTCTACCTGTACAGGGCAGTGACAAAACTTCAGCAGGCACTTGTAGCTAGGCTGCTAGCGAAGTGGGTGTTAGTGGTTTGCACTGTATGCGAGTGCAGAGGCATGCCCTGCAGCCTAATCACGAGCGCAAAAAAGACACATTGGCAAATGAGTTTTCCTTTGTTGCACTCGTTACACCACTGGAGTGTCGGCTCTGGCTTTGTGCTGGGTTCACGGGCTGCTTAGCAGCTTTGCGATTAGTGCAGAAAACAGCAGCGTGTGCTCTGTTGTTTGACTCGAGAAAAGAGTGCGATGTGCCATGTAAGGCAGAAATTTCGCCAGAAGGACAAAGCACTGGTACAAAACAAATATACCAGCGGTTCACCGCTTGGTTTCAGACAGCCCACCCCCGAAGACGACAGCAGGGAATCGACACAAGAAAACGACGACACTTACGGCCACCTGCTCGGGAGTCCAGGTGTCCAGGTTGACTGACTTGACCCGTGATATATGGACACCAAGATTCCGGTGTATGCCCGCGCAACGAATACAAAGGAACATGCCCAGGTTCCACGAGGCCCATCGCGGTCCTTGAAAAAAAAAAAAGGCATTTTAACATGAGCGCGGCTTTTGAAATACGGCATCCGCCGCTATGAGCTTTACAGCAGGGCTAGTTAATTCTGCAAGAAATGCAAATGTGCTAAATAAGACCAGCAGCACACGTCCCGCCTCCTCAGTATGGCATTATTATTACTCTTTTTAAGCATCTTACCCACTAAATTAGCTGAGGCTAAACTGAAACTTGGGTAGCCGGATACGCGGCGATACAGCGCAGACCCGCCCCCAATGGAACACAACCGGTGCATGCTTGCTGCGTACTTAAGGAAGAAAGCACAACAATCCGTAAAACACCCCCTCAGAAATACGATTTGGTTACCTCCAGCGAGACTGCTTCCGTCACCACTTCTCTGCCTGGCAACCAGCTATCAATACGGCAACCCGCGCACAGGAAACACTGCTATCATCGGTTTTGAGAAAGTAAATGCCCCTAACTTTTTAATTTTAACATCAATACTCAGAAGGCAGCCGAAATCTAAGCCTTATGAAAAAAGTGTTGTAATAAAGCGCTGGAACACGGACCTTTAGCGTCGCAGTCAACGCAGTATTTGTTGTCCTCTTCCCGAAGAAGTTGGCCCAAAATGGCCTGGCACTTGTCTTGTATCTGCTTCTGCTTCTCGCGCTCGGTCTTGCTCGCCATCACGAAGCGGCAGCCTCTGCGACCACAGCACGACCACTCACCTCGGACCAATTTCTCAGACCTACGGAACTACCACCTGTACCACGGACACCCTGCCTGTGCGGCTGGCTTGAATAGGCCCTGACGTCACTTTCAGAAGCCCGATATTGGGAAGAGACCACGACCTACTGAATACACTGACCTACCCAGCTAGCGACGCTCTACGGAGCCGCCTGCGCCGGTTCTCATTCCATACGTTGCCACCAAGGGGGCGCTACAACTCAGTAGATCTTTGTTGTTCGAAGAAAATGGAGGAAGCTGACCAGAAAATTGTCAATCAAATATTTGGACTGCAGGAGGGGTGCAAACCAGGAAACAGCGGTTAAGAAAAAGGTTAAAGAAACAGAGAGGGGTCTGTGGAAAACAGGGATGCAGACGAAATCAGCACTGGGAACATGCAGAACTTTCAAGCAAGAAATTGCCAAAGAAAATATCTACGATAATTCTAGGGGAAGCTCTTTGTTGTTTGAAGCCAGGACGGGAGTAAGAGGAAACGGTTGAACACCTCATACTTTTCTGTAAGGGGCTTAACCCCACTGTGCAAGGCAACGGGGCTGATTTTTTCAAAGCATTGGGGTTTAGGGACAGTGAAGGCAAAATAGACTTTAAGCGGGTAGAAATAACCAAACAGAGGTTATCTGATTGGTGGATAAAATCAAGGCAGGGGTGAAATTTCACCCACCACAAAGTACAAATTATGTTAATAGTCATGGCTAGGTGGCGTATGCCACCGCCCGATTTAAAGGGTTCAGCCTCATCCATCCATCCATCCGTGTACCATGTTTGTGGTTTGACTTTAGTACGGTGGCTAGAAGGGGGAGGTGGGAGCAACGCAGCCGTCGGAGAGCGCGGCGCTTGTTGCAGTGATTCATGATGCCGAGTGGTGGCGTGCGCGTCGACACTAAGATGCCTCCGCTGTAGTTTGGCTGCTGCCGGAGCTAGCGAGTGCGCTCGGTTTGCATGGTTCTGTTCGGTTCTTTTAGCTTCACGGCTCATATATGTTTGCATTCACGCTGTGCAGTTGTTCCGCCTTGTGGTGACAATAGTTTTACACGTTGCCATGCCGTAAGAAGCCATGGTAAGTCGCATGAAACGACAGACGCACTGTTTTGCGCCGGGCTGCACAACAGGCTGTTTCTGCTAGAAAAGCAGAAAAAAAAAAAACAAAAAAAAAAACATCCCTTTTCTCGGTGCCTGATGACGATGAGGCACTTAAAGCGTGCCAGCGGCTCGGGCCCCATGCATATAAGGCCTTAAACAGGACTTGGAAGATATGCGAGCTGCACTTCGAACCCCAGTTGAATCATCTACAGGGTGTCCCAACTATCATGCAACAAGATTTAAAAATATCCTAATGCCCCGTAGCTGGACATAACAAAGGTAATGTTGTTTGCCGTCGCTTGTAGATACTCCGATTATTGTTTGCATTCCGTTTAATTACATACTTAGTCTTAATTAATCAACTTCTCGAATAATACAATTAGATGAAAAGGGTCAATGTGAAAATTGTAGAACAACTTAATAAACTACCAATACAACTTTCTGTTGCTCAATACGTGGTAAATAAAAGTGTTTTTCCGAGCGTGAAAGAATCCAGCGAATACACGCAAAGTGCCTTGAGCGGCCATGGAGTCGCACGGCAATTTTGCGTGTGTTCGCGGGCTTCTTTCACGCTTGGAAAAACACTTTTATGTAGCACGTATTGAGCTACAGAAAGCTGTATCGGTAGTTTTTCCAAGTTGCTCTACAATTTTCACATTGACACTTTTCATCTAATTATATTTGAGAAGTTGATTAATTAATGAAGACTAATTATGTAATTATAGAGAATGCAAAAATAATCTGTGTATCTACAAGCGACGGCAAACATTGCCTTGGTTCTGTACAACTACGGGGCATTTGCATATTTTTAAATCTTGTTGCATCATAGTTGGGACGCCCTGCATGTATATTGGATCATATAATCAAGTGCTGTCTGTCATCCTTTTGGGTATTCTTCATGGTCCCCACCGTTCTAGTTCATCGCATTGGCGACTAAATTAAGGTTGTTTACTTAACTCCTATGTGGAATGATTTCTAAAGCATCATATATTGGTATTAACCAATTTGACGAGCAGGATGAAGTGCGTCGCAGTAATATGACCTAAGGAGCTCTTCACTGCGAGCCTAGAAATCGGTGCAGCTTTTTTTACCCACACCACTAGCATAATCTTCTTCGCATTAGCTGAAATAATTCTTTTTTTCACTCCCGACGATTCGGGAAAGCACGTAGAACGCGTGCGACCGAGACGAGCGAAAAATATTTGTGCCGGCCGTGACGTGTCCGAATCTAATGCATTTTAACACTTAACCGCTCATCAGAGGATAGCTGCTATTCATTGATTGTCTCCTCTACTAACAAGGCACGATATGCATTAGCTTAACGCTAGTTATGTCAAATATGCGACCGCTAATTGCGAACAGAAACGCCCGCTTCGAAACCCGCGGCACCAACCGCCGTGCTTCCGGGCCCGGGGAGCGATCTTGCTGTCGACTGCAGCGCCGCCATTGCTGTCATGATTGCTTGCAACACTCCGCCGCCGCCGTTGCTCTCACCTCCCCCTTCTAGACACCGTAACTTTAGAGTGTACTAGAATATGGTCGAGTGGGACGAGCAACTGGGGCGGCGCATGCTTTGCAGTGAGGCGCCCGACGTGGAAAAATACTGGGGCGGCGCTGCGGTCGAAGTGGATTGGGCCGCATCAAGGTCGCGCCGTTGGAAACTGCTGGCGATACTGCTCGGCAGGGTCAGTCGTACTAATTCGCGCGCTGGTATTTGCGTTCAGACCGCTCAAATGGGGTTCATAATTGCATATGACATGTATATATGCCTTAAGAATAAATTCCTTTCCTTTCTCTTCTCTATTTATTTTTTATTATTTTCTAATGCCGCTCGGTGATTGCGCGTGCATTGCGGCCGCAGTGTCGGCTTTCATTCTACTATGTTATTGCACGGTTCCCTTTGGAGAAAAAATGTTTTTCTCGTTCTTCAAGCAACATGTATCTCTCGTGTGTATTGTTGCGCATATAGTTTTCTATCAGTAGGTCTTGTGAAACCTTCCGGCTTGCCGCTTCAAACAAGTAAAGCATACCTGCCCCATCCAGCGCCTTGTACTTTAGATTTACGGGAAGCATTGGTATAGATTTAAAGAAAAGAGTAAACTCCAGTGCAACATTCCATTCAAGTTTCCGCCTTTCTCGCGTAATAGAATGCGGAGTAATTGGTACGGGCTCATTTATTGCAGTCGGACCTCGAGCGCCGAAAACGGTTTTAGTTAGCCATACGTGGAATTTTTTTTCCAGTCGATACTTCAAAAAAGGAAAAAAAAAAACAAAGAAAGAAAGGCTGCGCGGTAACCTAATTAGTGCCTATATCGTGGATATGGCGTTGCGCTGCTAAACTGGAGCTCGCGGGTTCAATCCAGGTCGCGGAATGCGGGTGGGACGAAATGGAAAAAGGCTCGTGTACTTCTATTTAGGTGCGCGTTAAAGAAACCCAGGTGGCAAAAACTAAACCGGGTGCCTCATAATCATATCGTGGTTTTGCCACGTAAAACTCAAGAATTTGCTTATATTAAAAAAGGAAAAAGTAGGTGGCTGCGTTCTTCGGCTTTTTTCTGGGGATGTAAACAACATCAATTACTCTCGAGTCTGATTTCCGAGCAAAACATGTTATCCTTATTCTATATTTCATGCGTAAATGTAATGCCGTTCCCAAATGTATGACCGCTCATGCTCTGCCGCTTCTATATTATAAACGGCTGCGTTCAGTTATCCGGTGCACTATCATATAACGACCATAATGAAACAATTGAAGGAACGGCATGTCCCACATACACGTAGAGATATGTGCAGATCTGTTGCGTTCGTTGAAGAAGATAAGTGTGGTACCACATGGGGCACTCAGTTTTAATGGGTTGCAAATATGGTGAGACTGTCAAAAATTCTCGTCTGAATCAAGTTAGCAAATTTACAGGTGGGGCGTTTATATTGAAGAAGAGCTAGGAACTTGTTGAGCAGGACTTATTAACACTCGTCCGTTAATTCTCTCAGGAACTGCGCCTCTGTGCAACAGCCACGACTCTCCGGCAGCAAAAATCATTCGGAATAACAGTCCTCACTTGCATGCAGTCACTCACCTTTGAGATTTCAATAGTGCTGTTATGCGTTACATTCGAACGGAAATGACTATTCGGCGTCGTACAGCATATCAATAACACTTGCACGCATGTGCCACGCACGCACGCACGCACGCACGCACACACACACACACACGCACGCACACACGCACGCACGCACGCACGCACGCACATCTTTCTGGGGTTTTACGTGCCAAAACCAGTTCTGAATATGAGGCACGCCGTAGTGGAGGGCTCCGGAGTAATTTTGACCACCTGGGGTTCTTTAACGTGCACTACAACGCAAGTACACGGGCGTTTTTGCATTTCGCCTCCATCGAAATGCGACTGCCGAGGCCGGGATTAGATCGATCCCGCGACTTCGTGCTCAACAGCGCAACGCCTTAGCTGACTGAGCCACCCCGGCGGGTCCACGCACACACATACACATTATATATAAGATGGTTCTGCCTGCTATGAATATTATTTCTGCGAATGAGAGTTTTATTTCCAGTATTCACTAATAACTGTTTGTTACTGCAAACACGTGCGCTTATTCCGGTCGGGAGTTCTCACTTTTTCAATTATTGCATTTAGAATACCTGTTATTTTTCCCTGACATATATATATATATATATATATATATATATATATATATATATATATATATATATATATATATATATGTCTATGTACCCTTTGATTTCATTACCTAGAAATACATTGGTCATTCTTCGCGCCACGCAGTTAATAAACCTGGTTTATTTCACTCTAAGATTGTTTTCTTCTATCATTGTCCCTGATCAATATCCACCAACAAGAAGCGCGTGCAAAATGACACGATATCAATAATAAAATTTTCTTACGTAGCCTTCATAGTGTGGAGAAACCAGTTACCTTTAGAGGACAGTGGTAAAAACAGCAGTTCACCTGGCTAAAACTACATTTGGCACCGGCCGTAAAGAGTCATGGGCGCACCGAAGTAACTAAACCATTAAAAAAATGTAGAGCACAGAGGTTCTGCGAGAAAAACTGGCCATCCGCCAGCGTCCGCGTAGCGAACGCGCGCTCGCTAGCAGACGATGCGCTTGACAACGACAGCAAAATTGAAGACGTCGCGTTGTAAAATCTATGCCTCAAATATATATGTTTGGCAAAATGGTGCAAACATAAAGTGGCAGTTGAAATAAAGCGCTACTTTAAGAGCGTACTATGCGCAATCGGCCTCGGCGCCCGCAGCGAAAGTACGTTGAATATGCCGCGGAGCGTGTCTCCGCACCAATCCAGTTCGCTCGCAGCGCCCTCGCACTACTTTTCCACACGCGGCGCCTCAGCGGCAGAGCGCCGTTCGGCCCACTCGAGCATTGTCTAGTACACTCTATTTGACTTGGCTAGAGTGCGCTAGAATATGGGAGAGTGTCCAAAGCGCCGGCTCCGGCGAGGGCCTTTTTCTGTGAACTGCCGCGCCGCGCCGCTGCTGCTCCGGACCCGTGGGCTTTTCGCGCTCGCGAAGCGCGCGGGAAGCGAGGGTCGTCTGCTACGCGCTATAGTTTTTTGCGTTCATTTTCCCCGCAAAGCACTTAAACTGTATTTAACTTCAACAGTGTGGCGCTGCATGGAGCTTACCCATATTTGAGCGTTTTTTTGTGCTTGGGCAGCAAGATCATGCAAAAACTAACGTATCAAACTCATTAGCGCGGCCTAGCTCCGGTGCTAGAGTTCGGGAACGGTATTACGGTCTCTGTGCGTGCGTAGAAACGCTCTAAATGAGTCCGCGCAAGGAAAGAACGTAAAAAAAGATGGGCACGTGGGCAATAGCACCATGCTTGCAAGAATAAGAGTAACGAAAAAAAGTAAATTACTCGCGAAGTCAAGTGAAATACTTACGTGCGTGCAGTGACCGCTTCGCTCACCACTACGCGCTTTTCACTCACGGTCGGTAGTAGTTTAGAGCCATATGCATATGTATTTATTCATGAATTTTTTAGCCTCGACAATACTTTATCATGAACAGAGCGCAGTGAGAAGGTGTAACGGAAACAAGAGAAGGAGCAGAGACGGCCCTAACGCCGCAATATTGTTGGCCAATTTCGCTTCAGGGGATAGCGCGGTACACGAACAATTCTTGCTGTACGCTATCTCTTCAATACAAACTTCGCGCACGTTGTACCTTAAGGTTCACCGTGAGCGAAGATGGTTTCAAATTCAGACATTCGAAAGAAAAGTCATCCCAGCCAATAGGTAAACAAACATAAAAAAGGTAAACAAATATATATTTTTCGACATTGAAATGAATAGATAGCTACTACTGGCCTAGCTATTTACTAATTTCTTATGCAAAAGTTATTGCAGCAATAGCCTTGTTTTATTAATCCGTGAATCCTCTCTGAAATTACCAACCTATAACTTCTCATGATATAATAGTTATTGCTTAACGTGTGATTTTTTACATAAACTAACAAGCAATCATGGCGCGTGATGATGTTTGTGCTTGCATTATATTGAGTGGAAAATCTTCTTGAAAATTACAATCTTTTATGCACTACAAATATCGCTATTGATTATACATATCCCTAAAATAGTTACATTCAATCAGTAAACATGAAAAGTTTATGTTCTGGTGATTAGTTGCCTCTTTCATTACGTAACTACAAGTACGTAATTATTCATCGTAAGTATGTGCGCTGTGTACGAACCAGCGTGCGTGCGCAATAAATCTTCCTAAAGTACGTTACTTTCACGTTTGAATTCGCTTAATGTTTGCGCTCTTGCAACAAGAAGGCGAAAGACGAGTTGCACATACGTAATCCATCACGTTCGTTTTCTGACGCTTGCTCGTAATTATGAAATGAGGCGTACGTACACAATGTTGCACTGTTAGCGTTTCATTTATTTTGGTTTGTCTTGTTTTTTGCCGCCGTGTATTTCTCGCGAACCGTTTACCTACACGCCGTGGTAGCTTAGTGGCTTTGGTAGGTTGGACTGCTAAACTCGAGGACGCGGGTTCGATTCCCGGCCACGGCGGCTTACATTTCGATGGAGGCGAAATGCATAAAACACCCGTGTACATAGATTTAGGTGCACGTTCAAAAAACCCAGGCCATCGAAATTACCGGAGCCCTCCAATACGTACGGCGTTTCTCATAGCCATATTGTGATTTTTGGATATAAAACCCCAGAAATTATTATTACCCTTTACATTTGCTCTCAGTTCTTCATGATATATGAGCAAGTTCGACACACTGAGGTCGTGATTGGCATTCAACATGGTCTTAATTATCGTCACACCCACACCATCAGAGGGATTTCTGCCCAAAAATGCGGGTTTGCACCACACGTGATATTGTTTTCATTAATCGCGACGTGAATGCAAGTGTGTCAAGTTACTAATGCCATGACCCATCGGTCATCTTATTCACACATTTGTGCCTTTCCACGCTATACTTTGGAATATATACCAAGTGAACGAGACGCGAGAGTTACGCGGTTCGTATTTTTTTTTTTGGTACCGCGGCCGCACCGAAGGACGCATTACGCTTCCCAAGAGCCTGTAAAGGATTTCGCCTTAATAAAGAAACAGCAAAGCGCGTGAGGCAGTCTTATAAAACAAATCGAATGCATGAAATAAAGAAAGGGAACGATAGGGTGTAAAAGCGTTAGCATGAGCTAGCCATTTTTCCATGTTCTCCTGGTTGTCATCGCGATATCCAGCTTATTTTATTCTGCAGCACGTTCAGGTTGCTCATTCCACGCATAACTAAATGAAGTGAGCGCGCGGAATGCGTTACTCAAACAGCCGCGTAACGCGGACCAAACGAGCGAGAAGTAAATACCCGTATGCACAGCCGGCAAACGCGTTCTCTGTGCGGTGAGTCACTGCGGTATTACCTTGCGGTGACGTGGTACTTAATATATCCCAAATTATTGCGATGTTGGCTAATAGCAAACAAAATATCCGGCTCGTAGCAGACGCCCGCTGCCTTGGCGCGGCTTCCGCAGCGGAGAAAGCCACAATTACGATGTGCAAGTGAGAAAGCCCACGATGGATGGATGGATGGATGGATGGATGAGGCTGAACCCTTTAAATCGGGCGGTGGCATACGCCACCTAGCGGATGGATGGATGGATGAGGCTGAACCCTTTAAATCGGGCGGTGGCATACGCCACCTAGCCACGGCTACGGTGGCTAGATGGGTAGGTGTGCCGACCGAGCGTAGTTCACCACTTCTCCGCATCATGACGCAAAATTGGCGCTGCGGACAGTAGAAAGGTTCAGCGGCGCACAACGGCGGCTGCGCTGTGTAGACGAGCTGCGTGTCTGATAGTATCGCTTGCCTCTGATTGTATATTTGAAGTGCGCGTTATAATACCGTTCTGGGCAGTGTAAGCCAAGCCAGAATGAGGAACTTGTTGTTGTCGTCTAGTCAGAAAAAACGAAACGCTGAAGTAAATTTTCTAGCTTGGCAATCGGTCACATTTATTGATATAAACGCGGCGCTCCAGCCCATTGCATTAAAGACGTAAATGCATTTTTTCCATGCATAAAACAATACTGCAATGGTTTTATACGGTATGTGGAACCGTGTTTACATGATATTTAGCGAGTTCTAATGCTTCAATTTCGAGAAATCAGCTATTGTTTTATTGCTGCGTCAGTTACGGTATCTAAATTGGTGCGAGAAGAATTGTGTTGGTAAGTGCATATGGTTCACTGTTTCATTGTAATAAAATAAAGCAATATGTCTTGGACTAGATTCGTGAATATATTTAAAATACAAGAAAAGCTCTCGTAACTTGAGTCAGCAGACACACCAACATAAATTAGCTAGCGCCAGCAAGGCCGCAACGTTGGTCCACCACATCATAGCATTGTTCACAGCACACGCCTCATCTTCAGGTGCTTCCTCTTCTCCCCTGTTACTTTCGCGCGCCATGTTCTTGCCCTTTACAAGAAAGAAAGGCGTGTAATTGAATAGAACTTCACAACATCGTTTGTGAGCTCTTTCTTGTGCCGCTTACAGCCGATCAAATTCGGGGGATTCAGCTGCAGAAAGGATGCAAAGTTGGCAATACTGTTCCTTCGTAACTCATTAAACAAGCACAGCTTGAAGGCGTCTTCGAGCGATGCTACCAGTTTTTTTAGTGCTTCAGAAGGGAGTAACAGCCCTGACCTACTCATTCTGTTGAATTCAGTAACGTCCCTGAGCAAATCGGAGCACTTGGCTCTTTGCAGGAA